>NW_024747997.1:597114-615388 GCF_018991925.1 Homarus americanus | reverse complement strand
CTTCTTCTTCTTTTTCTTTTTTCTTCTTCTTCTTCTTCTTCTTCTTCTTCTTCTTCTTCTTCTTCTTCTTCTTCTTCTTCTTCTTCTTCTTCTTCTTCTTCTTCTTCTTCTTCTTCTTCTTCTTCTTCTTCTTCTTCTTCAGTGTGCGTGTGAGAGAGATAGATAGCGAGACATCTCATTACACAGGTGGTGGGGAGGTTAACACACTGGGTGAAAAATGCTGCGTGACTTGACTTCCGTTCAGTACAACATAATGTGTGCTATAATAGTGTACATTAATTTTATAAGGAGTGTGGACTGTTATAATTGTTTCTCTTTCTGTACCTGTGTTTGTACTTGTTTCTGTGTGTGTGTGTAATAATAATAAACTGTTTATTAATAGAGTTGCAGCCGGTGGCTGAAAATATACAGACTTACATTTGATTTAGACATAATGATATAATATGCATTGAATACATTTACAGGGCTGTACAGTACATAAATCAGGAGTTGTTTATTATTTTAACAAAAGATGGGATGGTGCTGTTCTTATATCTATCGGTGCGGGCTCTTATGGGCTGGATTTTGTTGTAGTGGCGGACTGCGCGCGTTGGGTGGGGGGCTGCAGGAGGTGGCGATGGCGAGGGTGGTGCAGTAGTCCACGGCCAAACCTTTCCAGTGCTTGGTGGTGGAGGTCACTGAGGGATGGCATTTCCAGGGTGGAGAGAGAGCGTTGGTGTAGCCGGAGTATTCTGCGCCGAGCATGATTCTGCAGGCCCTTTTCTGTACCTTCTCTAGCTGACGTTGTTGGGTGGAGTTGAGAGAAGACGACCAGGCTGGTGACGCATACGTTAGTTTGGGGAGAATAAAGGCGTTGTAGATGGTCCTCGGCTCTGGCATGGGTGTCCCAAGTGACTTAAGTCTTCGTAGCATGTAGAGACGGTACGAGGCTGCCTTGACTGTGTTATTTACATGGGCCTTCCAGTCAAGTTTGTTGTCTATAGTTACACCCAGGAGTTTGGCAGACTGCACCAGCTGGAGAGGATGGGCACCCACTGTGACTGCTGGGGCTTGCACTGGAGTGGTGGCGGTATTGATGTGCATGACTACGGTTTTGGTGTGGTTGATGGTGACCTTGTTCTCCGTAGTCCATGCCTGTAGCCTGTCCAGGGTGCCTTGGAGCGATGAGTAGTCTGGTGCGGTGTTGTCCACTGAAACCCCCACAGTGCAGTCATCCACGTACTTCCACCTGTAAGGAGTGTCTGATAGAGCGTCGTTGATCAGGATGAGGAAGCACAGTGGTCCCATCTTGGTCCCCTGGGGAACACCGCAGGTGAGGTGTTGGAATGTAGAGACCAAGCCCTGATACCTCACTGCTTGGCGACGTCCACTCAAGAAATCAGTGAGCCATGAGACCAGGTTGGTGGGCAGCCCTAGTGCAATAGCCTTGTTGATAACAGTGCAGTGTGTGTGTGTGTGTGTGTGTGTGTGTGTGTCCCTCAAGAATCAGTCAGTGTTGCCAAATTAGTGGTGACCTTTGACCCTCACCCTTAACCTTCTCAGGCAGGGGACGTCACCACAGAGCAACGGTTCACACATTTGTTTCCTCACTTACTTACTTCACTTACTTACATAATTTACTTATAAAATTTAGTTACATAATTTACTTCCATAGTTTACTTACTTATGTAATTTACGAACTTACAAAATTTATTTACTTACATAATTTACCACTTAGAAAATTTACTTTCTTACATAGTTTCCTTTCCGGTACTTACCAAATTTACTTACTTAATTTACTTTCTTACATAATTGACTTACTTAATAAGCTACTTCACCTTGCAGATTACTTTGGTTGAGTCCTTCTTGAGGTTGACTGAACAATGGGAGAATAATAGACTTAAAAGAATAATATACAGTAAATGTTTTATTATTATTATTATTATTATTATTATTATTATTATTATCATCATCATCATCATCATTGCGGCCTCCCTCCATTTTTTGTGTCCGTGCGTGCGTGCGTGTAGAAACAGCATCAGAAGCAGACAATTGCAGGTAATGAGATCCAACACACCTCAGGCCTACACACACACACACACACACACACACACACACACACACACACACTCCGTATTTACCTTTACATAACTGGAGTATCTCGCGGCTTGGTTGTCACACTCCCTGAAGCTCTCCAGTATCGGGGGGGAATTCTTACGTTCTTGTGCCTGTGAAATTGGATTATTGACGGAGTGCATGTGTGAGCCTCGTCCCCAGGCCTTTGAGGAGTGGAGTAGCTATACCGTCTCAACCCCCGCAACCTCACCCCATGTATCTCACCCACACCCAACGCATACACACACATTTCCATACCCACATCCATACCTACATCCACACCCAAATCCACACCACACACCTACACCACACACCTGCACCACACACCTACACCACACCCCCCCAAATCGTAAAATGTCGTGGAATTTCAGTAGTCTCAGGGCACATAGTTCTTGCATCTGGGTAAATATTGTGGCCTCGTGACCTGGAGTAATGTACAGTATATATATATACACCTTGACATTCCGCTATACTGCATCTGAGTAATGTAATGGAGAATGTGTGAGAGAATGAACACACCCCTTTTGTACCTGTGTGTGTGTGTGTGTGTGTGTGTGTGTGTGTGTGTGTGTGTGTGTGTGTGTGTGTGTGTGTGTGTGTGTGTGTGTGTGTGTGTGTGTGTGTGTGTGTGTGTGTGTGTGTGTGTGTGTGTTTTGAGTGGCTAGTTTTAGTGGATCAATATCAAGTTTCCGTGGATCATTAATCACGTTCGGCTGTTAATAAGTGTGTGGGGTGACCTAGAGGGCTCAGTCAGGGGTGTGGAGGGATGGTTGAGGTGTCTCTCTCTCTCTCTCTCTCAGCACACTGGAGGTGTGTGGGTGTCATTATTCAATCTCCCTCGCCGTGTGTGTGTGGAGACGTTGTACCTCTTGACGGGGAGACAGGTGCTCGACGTCCTCTCTCTCCCCCCTCACTTCCCCCCATCCGTTCACCCTCCCCCACCCCTCGTTATCCACGCCCCTCTTTCCTCCCGTCTTACCCCTCCTCCCCTTCCCATCTCCTCCTCACCTCCCCCCCTCCCACTTCCACAGTCACGGGTCAGATCTGGCCGTCTCTCAGATTGGATGATTTCTAAAGTGATTGGACGTCTTAACTTAGATTAGACGATTGGAGTTGATACCGGATCACCATAGTCCGAATTGGGCAACTAGATCTGGGCGGTAATTACGTCAGGATTGAAACAGTCAGGGGCTAGTTATACAATCACGATTGAGATTAGCCTGGCTGAGGTTAAACAGCGTAGCTTAGATTAAACCAACAAAGCTTGGATAAGACAATGACAGATCGGTTTAGACAATCGTCGATGAAAACACACAATCACAGCACAGATTAGACAAAAACAAACATAGATTAGATAATGAAAGCTCAACTAACGCAGTCTAATCACAGGTCAGTTTAAACAGTCCCAACTCACATTAGACAATCTCAGCACGTGTTAGATGATCGCAGGTTAAAGAATGGCGGCTGAAATTTAATCTTGACGGAAAGTTTACATTTAATTATCGTGGCTAAACCTTCAGTACACAAGGGAGCAACGTGGTCGGTACTGTACTCGACCACCTTCACCCTAAACTGTAAAGGCAGGAGGCACGTACTTACAACTTGAAGGGGACTAATCCTTCCCATAAACGACCTTGAGTTAAGTGATTAGACAAAAGGTTGATGAGTAACATTACTTTAAGGAACCAACTGCACTATTCTGTCACTACATGATAAGTACTGTACCTTGAACTGTATCCTTAATTAATTTGGGTAAGTCGTTGTAGGTATGTAAAGTAATTGTAGGCATATATAAGTAATTAGGCATATATATATATATATATATATATATATATATATATATATATATATATATATATATATATATATATATATATATATATATATATATATATATATATATATATATATACAGTATATATAAGTAACTTTAGGCATATATATATATAAGTAAATTTAGGCATATATACATATGTAATATTCAGAAATTTCAGAGTAATTTCTAACGCCGCGCCATTGGCGATACTGAATTTTCAAGGTCGTCTGAGGGAAGAGAGCGCTCCCCACACATAGCGAGAGGTTGTGGAACTAGGCCTATATGATATTGAATGTAATTTGCCGAATTAATAATGATGCGATTCATGAAGTTAAGGGACTATTATTGAATTTGGAATTATTATAGATCGTTTATCAGTCTGAATAATGTTACGGGTGTCCCAAGGAGTTATTAGTTAGGCGGAAAATATGTCACTAGGCCTAAGCTAGCGCCTTGGAGAGACGCGACGCTGGCTGGTCCTCAGTCACGTGAAAGCGATTGAACCTACAGGACATCCCTGCCCGTCCGTCCACAGAAATAGTCACGTGGCCTAGTCACCTGTGTTGCGCTATTGCAGTATAACAAGTAAGTCGCATTCGATCTCAGACAGGGTTTAGATGGGGCAGTGATAAAGTTAACAAGAGCTAACAGTGAGTTCATTTCAGGGTTTCCGTCAGAACCCACTTGACCCGAGTTTGACTGCAAGAAATTGACTGCGAGAGATTGACTGCCATTTGAGACTGCCGTGAGGATTGGCGATTGTCGCCGTTGGAACGATCAGTGCAGGCTTGTCACTGGTTAGCGGGGTAGCAAAGGATCTCTTGAGTGAACGAGTGCTCCCGACAACTAAAACGACACGGGACCAGCATCAGCATTAGGTGATCAGTTCTTACCACGTGGGTGCATAACACCACGTGCCCTCGGTCAGCTAGAAGTATTACCTACTGGCCATGGTCACCTGCGGGCGTTCTCTCTTCCCGCCCATGGACGCACTGAGAGTACACTGAGGCTATCTAAGTAAATTAATTGTCACACTGAGACCAGGAGTCTAGGGGATACCTAGAGAAACATTTTATCTCCCTTATTACGGGTGTATGTTGAGTTGGGTGGAGCATGGTTCACGGATAGTGGTGAACCCAGTAACATCTCAATAATAGTGACAATATTTTTGTGTGTAGTTAGTACCATTTTTCAGTTACTGATATTATCTTGACGTGTGTAGTAATAGTTCCTAAATGATTTTGATAGCATTGTTTGTTTAATGTTTGTGTCACTAAGTGGAACCAGAGTGATACTGCGATTTAATTCCTTTAATGCATCAAATTTTTCTTTATAATTCCGATCTCAGGTATAACCTTTGTTCCCCAGAGTAGTGTTTAAGTTAGGTTAGGAATTGTGCATCTGTTGGGGTGATATAATTTTGTTGAAAGCCCTTAAGGCCTGTTTCATGTGTGCAAGCAACATTTCTTACTACTTTAAATTTATTGTTGCCTGAGTTTCTAATAATTTCAATATCATGTATAACTTTTATTCCCCAGAGTTGTGTTTTAAGTTCAAGTTAAGAGGTGCACATATTGGTGTACCATTATTTGATTGTGTTTGTAGTGTTGGAGGGAATATAAATGTCTAAATTTTACAGTGTGTCCCAGTCACAGACGCTATCCTTCCACGGGTCACGGACAAGTCATTTTGTTTAGTAGATTTAAGTGTTCTTGTGCTGGTTCGGGATCTTTCTCAAAGGGGCGCTTCCACTGCAATTACCATCTAACAATCTTTAATAAACCCCAAGTCAAGTGAGAAATTAAAGTCCAGTAAATTCCGACCGGTTACATATATATAAGTAACTTTAGGCATATATATAAGTAATTTTAGGCATATATAAATAAGTAAAGTTAGACATATATATAAGTAACTTTAGGCATATATATATCAGTAATTTTCGGCATATATAAGTAATTGTAGGCGTATATAAGTAATTGTAGGCATATATAAGTAATTGTAGGTATCTCTAAGTAATTGTAGGCATATATAAGTAATTGTAGGCATCAGGGCCGGATTAAGACCCTTAGAGGCCGTAAGCACTTAAAAGATTTTGGTGCCCCCCCCCATATATATGTAATTCAAAATATAAACAATAATAAACCATAAAATAAAATGTTATTTTTCGAAATTAAACAAAATTTACAGTAAGATGGAAAATAATGTTTATTTTTGTATACGTCCACTTTATTTATAGTTGAAAAGTTTTCTACTTTCTTTAATTGCAAAGTCTTTGATCAGATCCTCAAAACTAGTCTTATGTAACACATCTGCTTCTATACTTAGTAGAGATAAGGCATCCAGCCTGCCTTGTTGCATAGTTGTTCTGATGGGATTTTTAATACACTTCAACTTAGAAAATGAACGCTCAGCTGAGCAATTTGTGACCATTAATGTTAAAAATATACGAAAGCCAATATCAACATTTGGAAAGGCATACTCGATATTGTCTTCTACAATCATTTTATAAAGTTCAGCATGACTGAATCTTGTTTTTACATTTTTTGTTGCACTGAACTTATGGCGCACATATAAGTGAAACTGCTGAAGCTCAGCTGAGAAATTAGTGTTGAAATCCTCTGGGTAAGCATCAGTCAGCTTTTGACAGCACTGAGAATACCTTTCAATTTCAGTAGATGATGAAGTGGCATTATGTGGCACATCACTTAGAAAAGAAAACCTCTCTGCTATTTCTTTATATATCTCTCCTCTTCTTCTCATCTCAGTTTCAAGTTTGTCAATAATTGTGTAAAAGGTGGTGATACGATATTTATCTCTGTCATTCAGATATACTTCTGGTGCATCTCCGTCATTGGGTACCTTCTTTCTGATACGTTTGTGAGTTTGAGCTGCCTTGTAATCAACATCTGGTAGCATATCCTTTGTAGCTGCTTCATATCTTAAAAATTTATCTCGTGAAGTGCACAGTTGGTCAGCTAATGATCCATACAGATCTGCACATGTTTTTAAGTTCACATCCTCATTTTGTAGAAATTGGCTTACTCTAGAAAAATTTTGCAAAATCTCATTCCAAAAATCAACATAAAAACGAATTCTAGCTCTTGCATCTTATTTGCAATATTATTTGCTTCTCTTCTAGTGTCTCCCTTTTGTGACTGGTCTTCGGCTATACATTCTAACGCTTCTAAAATTTTAAGGAAAGATTTCAAAATTGCTGCTGTTGCCATAGCATGCGCCTCCCATCTGGTATCAGAGAGGGATTTTAAGACACTTTCATTTCCAATACAACCTTTAAGAATTTTCCACCGGCTGGTTGAGGCTGAAAAAAAAGTATAGAGCAACTGCACTGTAGAGAAGAAATTAACAGCCTCTTCACAGCAGTCAACAGCACGTCGGCCTACCAGATTTAGTGAATGAGCCGCACAGGGCACATATATAGCAAACTTGTTTGTTTCTAGAATTTTTTGCTGCATCCCCAGGGGATCCGGCTATGGAAAATTTCTGTGGTGCCCCCTTCCCTTGATGCCCTAAGCACGTGCTTATTTTGCTTAATGGTTAATCCAGTCCTGGTAGGCATATATAAGTAATTGTAGGCATATGTAAGTAATTGTAGACATATTTAAGTAATTGTAGGCATATATAAGTAATTGTAGGCATATATAGGTAATTGTAGGCATATATAAGTAATTGTAGACATATATACTGAAAGTAATTGTAGGCATATATAAGTAATTGTAGGCATATGTAAGTAATTGTAGGCATATATAAGTAATTGTAGGCATATATAAGTAATTGTAGGCATATATAAGTAATTGTTGGCATATATACAGTAAGTAATTGTAGACATATTTAAGTAATTGTAGGCATATATAAGTAATTGTAGACATATTTAAGTAATTGTAGGCATATATAAGTAATTGTAGGCATATATAAGTAATTGTAGGCATATATAAGTAATTGTAGGCATATGTAAGTAATTGTAGGCATATATAAGTAATTGTAGGCATATATAAGTAATTGTAGGCATATATAAGTAATTGTTGGCATATATAAGTAATTGTTGGCATATATACAGTAAGTAATTGTAGACATATTTAAGTAATTGTAGGCATATATAAGTAATTGTAGGCATATATAAGTAATTGTAGACATATTTAAGTAATTGTAGGCATATATAAGTAATTGTAGGCATCTATAAGTAATTGTAGACATATATACTGTAAGTAATTGTAGGCATATATAAGTAATTGTAGGCATATGTAAGTAATTGTAGGCATATATAAGTAATTGTAGGCATATATACAGTAAGTAATTGTTGGCATATATACATTAAGTAATTGTAGACATATTTAAGTAATTGTAGGCATATGTATGGGCATATATAAATGTTTATGAGGCATATATACTGTAAGTAATTGTAGGCATATATAAGTAATTGTAGGCATATATAAGTAATTGTAGACATATATACTGTAAGTAATTGTAGGCATATATAAGTAATTGTAGGCATATGTAAGTAATTGTAGGCATATATAAGTAATTGTAGGCATATTTAAGTAATTGTAGGCATATATAAGTAATTGTAAGCATATAAAGTATAGTTATAGGTTATATATAAGGAGTTGTAGACATACCATATAGATTGTTACAAGTGATCGTGGGCCCTTCGTGCCCGGTGGCGAGTCCGGTGGTACAGTTTATCGAGGCCTGAAAGTTCGAACGCTCGTGCTGGGCTAGCGTGCAACCGCCGTCTGGCTGACAGCATACAGTACATCGTTTTCCAGATGGTCGTGGTTGTTATAATCATGGTCGTGCTTGTTATAATCATGGTCGTGGCTGTTATAATCATAGTCGTGATGTTATAATCATAGTCGTGGGTGATATAATCATGGTCGTGATTGTTACAATAAGGGTCGTACCTGAGCTAACACAGGTAAAATAAACCCCACACCTTATCTATAATCTCAATAAACCCAGATTAACCTCACCTAATCAACAGGATTAGAGACCATTAGGATTGTACCACCAATAGTGATACATTTCACACTGGATTAATAACAAAACATTTAATCACATTTCCAATAGCTAATGTCTTACTGATATCTTATCAAGTTGTGGGTCTTACATGTCTATATAATTGTTTTATTCTTACAAATATTTATAGTTCGTTATGTATTGTATGGTATGATATTGTATGGTATTGTATGGTATTGTACTGTATTGTATCCGGCTGACAGCGTACAGCGAATGAGGGTGCAGCAAGTCCGTTGACTTGCATGGTTAATTAGAGTGCGCCAAGTCCATAGACTTGCATCGTTTTCCATCGTAAATAAAATGGTTAATTAATGCCTTCCTAAAAAAACCATTGACATTGGACCAGGTTTGTTCCACTCTACGAATTTTTTGCGATTTTTCCACCAAGTTTGATGAAAAACGATTGTGCCGTTTCGGCTGCCCAGAACAGACAGACAAACAGACAGACGGCTAGTCCTATAGAATATTAGATACTACTGAATAGATTAAATTAGAATAATATTACAGTAGTTTATGCCACTTGGGAAATAAGACTCCAGTCACCGCCTCAAGACCCTCAGAAGGTAGTATGAAGTAAATGAGGGGTTGGTGGCGCTCTGAGTGTGTGTGTGTGTGTGTGTGTGTTCCTAAATCCTCCAGAATTAAGTTAAATGTTCAGAAAGAATTGCTTAAAACAAGCTATTTTTTCCTAAACATTTCCCTAAAAGCTTGAAATTTAAGGAAAATAGGTGAAAATAGCTTAACGCCAGCAAATCTTCCCCTAGATTATTATAAAAACTGATTTTTCCCTAAAACCCCCAGAAAAGAGGGTAGGAAATATCGCTTAATATCAGCTAATTTTCCCTTAAACACTCCCCATCGTAACCCGGAATTACGTGCACCATAAGCGTCATGCAGGAACGTGAACCGGGTTTAAACAGGGTGTTCAGGCGAGGTGATTATCTACGAGTAATGTTGGTTTTACGGAGGTGGAGGTGGTGATGGTGCACTCTGGGTAAACTAGGTGCACTCTGGGTGATCTTGGTGCACTCTGGGTAAACTAGGTGCACTCGGGTGATCTTGGTGCACTATGGGTGATCTTGGTGCACTTTAGGTGAACTAGGTGTACTGTGGGTGAACTCGGTGCACTGTGGGCGAACTTGGTGCACTGTACAAGGTGAACTAGGTGCACAATTTGATCTTAGTGCTGGGTGTTAAGTGGTGGTAGGTTAGATTAGAGTAGTTAGTTTAGGTTCAGCAAGGTTAATCTAGACTCAGTAGGTTAGGTAAGGTTAATTTAGGTCAGGTCAGGTGGCAAGGGTGAGAGGTAAGAATGTGGTGGTGGTGTGTGTGTGTGATGCTGCCAAACTCAGGCTTCAGTAAATGTTTTAATACCGTGCGGTCACTCCCTGCCTGCCTCACTCATAACACGTGTGGGCGTGATGTTGGACTGACACACACACACACACACACAAACACACACACTTGTTTATATTAATTTATTTCAGGTTAGTGTTATAAGTTAACAGACAACTGAGGTTATTGACTGAGTTTTGAGAGAGAGAGAGAGAGAGAGAGAAAGTGTGTGTTGCCAACTTTCCTCCTCCTCGGTGCACTGATGCTTGAGTAAGTAGTGTGGGAGAGAGTTAGGTGTTGGAGGAGGGCAGGAGATTTGATGCAATTCTCCACCATTCAGCTTGGTGTTGGAGGGGCAAAAATTGCAGGTTAAGTAGTGTTGGCCGTGGCCCTGTTGACCTGCTCTTACGGGCTGTGGATATTAGCACACGAGGCAGAGGTGGTGATGGCTTACCAACTGGACGGTAAACCTAGCGCACCCTACCCTACCCTACCCTACCCTTTGAGAACGATGACACAATGACCACGGAGACAACTCACAAAGATAAGGACATAGTGACGTGGTTTAGAAATAAGGAAGACCAGTGTAGAGATGTTTAACTGGAGTTATTTGGGTGAGAAAAAGTGTGTGACAGAGAAGTTGATTATTACTGCTATTATTAATAATAGTCCAGTCAAACTAGGATTTTTAGCGGAAAAAATTATAAAGAGATTAAATTTTGCACACATACTCCTGAAGGCTATGCAAATAAAGATCAAAAGAGTTCCCCTCCGTCCATATGCAGCAACTTCCCCTTTTACTACATTATCCCCAATTGTTTTGAAAGCGGTGCATCGGACGAGAAAGGTTTATATAGAAAAAATATTGGAAATAAAATTCTGCACAAGATTGTCTATATGTATTTTTTCTCAAGTTGAATATATTGGTTATGGGATAGGCCAAGAAAAAGTGAGACCAATTGACGCAAAAGTTGAGAGCATTGTAAAATTCCCTGCTCCCTCAAGTAAGGAGGAGTTTTTAAGGTTTCAAGGGATGAGTGGGTATTATAGAAGACTTTGTAAAAAAAAAAGCTTCCACTGTGGTATGGCTTTTGACGAGAGAGTTGTCAAAGAAAGTTAATTTTATATGAGATGTCCTTTGTGAAGATGACTTTACCAAGATTAAGAACATTTTGATTAATGCCCCAATTTTGTCAACTCCAATTTATGGTAAACCATATAAGTTGTACGTTGATGCAAGTGATGCTGAAGTGGGTGGTGCGTTGATGCAGGAGAAGCAGAATCATCCATTATGTTATTTTTCAAAGAAGTTTCTGTCATACCAGAAGAACTATAGTACTATTGAGCAGGAAACTCTGGCTTTGATTTTGAGTTTGAACCATTTTGTTGTTTATTTTTGGAGTTTTGGAACCCCAGTTCTAGTGTTTACAGACCATAATCCTTTGGTATTTTTGCAAAAGATAAGGAATGTGAGTCCCGCCTTGTCTCGCATTCCAGCCACTCATGAGTCACCCCGAGGGATGGCTCAAGCCTCTTTCGGGAAAGGTTGTTACATATATTATGATGTGTACTGTATATTCTTTTTGTATAAGTCACAATTGCAAGAGCGGTGTTCTTTGAAAGGAAAGGAGATATAGAAGATGTTTCCTTTGTGTAAATTAGTTTCATCTTGCAGTGGATGTGAATTATATTGGTTCAGTGTAAAGAGTAATTTCTAATATTTATACAAAAAGTTTTGAGTTAATATTCTAATTGTAAAAGATGTATTGTTTATTTATGTTTAGAAACTGCCTTCCTCCAGGGGTGAATACAGGGTGTGGATGAGAAACAGGAAAATGATTGCTCTTACCCTAACCTGACCTAACATAACATAGCATAACATATAACATAACATAGCATAGCATAGCATAGCATAACATACCCTACCCCAATCCCCAACCCCAACCCCACCAACCCCAACCCCACTCCACTCCAACCCCATCCCAACCCCAACCCCAACCCAACCCCAACCCCTAACCCCAACCCCACCCACTCCACCCCAACCCAACCTAACCCAACCCCAACCCCAACCCCAACCCCACCCCAACCCCAACCCCATCCCACCCCACCTAATTCCACCCACCCACCCCAACCCCAACCCAACCCCAATCCCAACCCCACCCCTGACCCACCCCAACTCAACCCATCCCAATCCCTGTCCCATCCAATCCCAACCATCCTACCCACTCCCCACCCACTCCAATCTCAATCTCTACTCCCACCCACCCCACCTAACCCGATTCTAATCTAACCTAACCTTGGAGGATGACCAGACTAATCCCGGTCACGTAGAGTGAGAGGCGATATGATAGAGGTGTATAAATGGCAGTCAGGGCTAAACAAAGGTGATATAACAAAGGTACTCAAACTATCCAACCAAGAACGAACTCATAGCAATGGTTTTAAATTAGACATATAAAGATTTAGGCACGAAATAGTTAAACATTGGTTTGGAAATTGAGTAGTGGATGAGTGGAACAAGTTACCAAATATCATCATTAACTCGAATGCGCTGGATAGCTTCAAATATAGGTTGGATGGATATATGAACAATAGGGGTTGGGTGTAAATGGGATTGCCCAGTATGGGCCAATAGGCGCCGCTGCAGTTTTCTCCATTCTTATGTTCCCCTAATTCCCCCCAGGTAACGTTCAGGTGCTTTTAATCATCAGGTAAAATAAGGTAGGCAGCTAATCTTCATCAGTTAATGTTTATACCAAGTGCCTGGGGTGAATGTATGTGGGAGGAGGTCTTATGGAATTGTTGCTAATTGTTATGTGTTTTTAAGGTCCTGTCCATCTAATTATCTGCATTATTATCCTCCTCCTCCTCCTCGCAAAAGACCCTTGATCAACTAGGCTGTGATACCTAAGGTAGTCCTTGAGCCTGAGACAGCAACAGCCTGGATAATGGAGTGGTAGCTCGGGAGGCTTCATCACAGGGGTAGGTAACCTGTGACGTAATACTGGAGTGCTGCCTAGCTGATTCTCTCTCTCTCTCTCTCTCTCTCTCTCTCTCTCTCTCTCTCTCTCTCTCTCTCTCTCTCTCTCTCTCTCTCTTACTTCTTCCTTCTTCCCTTTCATCTCAATTTTCTCTCTTCTTTTCCTCCTTTCGTTCTTCTTTCGCTTCTTCCCTTCTTTCTTCTTTCTCCCCCCCCCTTCCTTCTTCCTCCATTGGCTCTTGATTTCCATACCCCGCCATACAGCGCCTTAACTGGATCGTTACTCCAGCACTTATAGAGTTTTTTTGTGTGTGTGTTATCGTGTAATTTGGTGCACAGGTAAATCACGAGTATACCTGTAAACCTTTGCACACACACACACACACACACACTCACACTACTACTCCTTTGCTGTCACTCGGGATCGAGCATGACGATCATCCAGCTATGTTCCTATGAGTTAATAAGGACTTCACCATCGTTGGTGAGTTTTGAGGTGACTAAAAAGGCCGATACGGGACCGGCAGAGTCGTTCACATGAGTTGCACATGTGGAGGGCTACATCTAGTGCTGGAGGGGCAGTGGCAGCGTCTTTCCGGCGTTGGTGCTTGTCTGCCTCGGTTTGCAGTCGGGCTAACTCGAAAATAATGACACCTTGTGTGGTGCCCCTCCAAGCGTTACTGTGTGGAGTAATCGACTCCACACACACAATCAAGGCAGCCTCTTACCGACTCTACATGCTACGACGACTCAAGTCACTTGGGGCCTACCACGCCAGAGCTGAGAACTATCTACAACGCATTTATACTCCCAAAGTTAATGTATGCGACACCAGCCTGGTCGTCTTCTCTCAACTCTACCCAACGTCAGCTAGAGAAGGTACAGAAAAGGGCCTGCAGAATCATGCTCGGCGCAGACTACTCCGGCTACAACAACGCTCTCTCCACCCTGGAAATGCCATCCCTCAGTGACCTCCACCACCACACACTAGCAGGGTTTGGTAGTAAACTACTGCACCATCCTCGTCATCGCCACCTCCTGCCACCGGCAGTCCCCCGCCCACCTCGCTCAGTCCGCCACTACAACAAAATTCAGCCCATAAGAGCCCGCACTGTTGGATATAAGAACAGCACCATCCCATCTATTGTTAAAATAATAAACAGCTCCTGATTTATGTACTGTACAGCCCTGTAAATGTATTCAACTTATATTATTATGTCTAAATCACATGTAAGTTTGTATATTTTCAGTCACCGGCTGCAACTCTATTTTATAAACCGTTTATTATTATTATTATTATTATTATTATTATTATTATTATTATTATTATTATTATTATTATTATTATTATTACACACACACACACGCGGCTGTCATACTAACACGCACCTTAATCTATTTTTAGTTTACATTTAGCGAGTTTTGTTGTCCTCTCTGTAACCTGGTAGCCGGAGAGGGGGTCAGGGGAGGGCATTGCGATCACCCGTGGCGTGTCTGTCTGTCTGTCTCTGTGTTTGTCTTTATGTGTCTGTATCTGTCTCTCTGTCTGTCTTTGTGTATATGTATGCATGTATGCATGTATGTGTGTGGCTGTGTCCGTCTGTATTATATTATATTTGCCCCCGAGGGGGCTAGTTCATTGTGCACCCCCTTACATCCTGTGCAATGTGAAACGCAAAAGCGTTTACAGCGCCCATCTGGGACGCATGCGTAGTTCATGCTTGCCTTTATGACTCGTGCATTAAGGGCGTAAAATCCTGAAGGGTCATGGGTTTTGTCAGCAAGTTACATAAAGTGACAGAATGATGAGTGTGTGGGGGGGAAAGTTCCCGGTACATTTCATCTGCTTATAGCAAAGCGTGGCAGGTCCCTAATAATGTCAAGTGCCAGGCCTGTCACTAGGAGGAGGGATATCTGGTCTGGGAGGGAAGAGGTGTTGGTAACAGCCTAGGGTCATCAGTGGTTTGTAGGTAAGAAAGTCAGAAGTTACTCCAGGAGTTTGGGTAGGGTCCCTGGGAGCAGAGACGGGGGTGTCGGGCATTGAGGTCCCCCACAAGGTGGGTGGGGGTGGAGGTGATATGGTGTGGTAGGACAGGTATAGTAGAGGTGGAGGGAGGCACATAGGCATTGACAGTATTGAGGGACATACGTTTTAGCGTGATTGTGATGGCGTGTACGTCTTTGGTGTCGGCTTCAAGGGGGACGTCGAGAGGTTGGTAGGGGACATCCTTCTTGGCGTAGATGCGCAGTCCACTAGCATGTCCTCATTTTGGTCCGTTGACACTGAGAACTGGAGTGGATGGGCCCCAGGTGCCGGCATGCCGGTGGGGGACGGGAGGTCGGGGGTGGTGTCCTCGGGTCCAATAGGGGGCCCTAGTGGAGACAGCTCAGAGACATGAGCAGGCGCGGCTTGCGGTGGGTGGACAGAATGAGGCACCACGTGTCGTGCTGATGGGGCGGGACGTGGCACGGGGGCGTGTGTGTCTGTCCATAGAGGTTACAGAAAGGTGAAGGATCAGGATCACAGGTGTCGGTCAGAGGTCATGTATGGCAGGTGTTTTCACCCAGATGCCAACAGTAACAGTGTGTGGGGTCAGGTCGTTACCCTGGGTTACGTCGACCCCCCTCTAATCGACCTGTAGTTAGAACGACCCCCCAATCGACCTGTAGTTTAGAACGAGCCCCCCAATCGACCCCAGGCAGGCATATATTTATAAACCCAATTTAATACTGTAATGTTTAAAGAAGCTGTAAAAGGTCGTGCAGAGGTGCGTGTTGTTTATTATGAATGCTCACTCACTCACTCACTCACTCACTCACTGTCCTTAACCCTTTACCTTCTTTACTCATTTCACTCCATCCATCCACCTCTCTCTCTCTCTCTCTCTCTCTCTCACAGCTATGCGACCTTCACCTCCACTAGAATAGTAAATAAATAAACTAAAACAGTGAAATACAGTGAAAATAGTCGAAACGATTTATTGATACCAGTGAAAGAAAGAAATTGAACGATAATGAAGATGTGAATAAAACGTGAATAAATTTGATTAATAGAATAGATATGAAGGGTGAATAAATATGCATTGATGAATATATATGAATAAAACGTGAATAATAAAATAGATATGAAGAGAAGATAAAATAATGATGGAAATGGATGATGATGAATATGAATTGTTAATAATGAATAATAAACATAGAAATAAGACATAAATTAGATAAATTCTAATCAATGACATAATAATTAATTTTCTGACTGTGCTTTGACTCTTATCTGTCTAGCTGTCTGTCTGTCTGTCTGTCTGTCTGTCTGTACATATATATTGGTTTGTGTGTGTGTGTGGAAAGGGGGAGGGAATAGAGCGAGATAAATTCAGTCAATTGAAGTAGGATTTGCTATGTTTGAACCCGAGAGAGAGAGAGAGAGAGAGAGAGAGAGAGAGAGAGAGTTCTTGCTTTCATATTATTTGTTCTCTCGTTCTCTGAGGTTGAGTTGGGTTGATTTTGATCAGGTTAGGTTAAGTGATGGTTGGTTTAGGTTAGTATTGGTTGATGTCCATTAAATATTTTGTAAGTAGATATATCGTATTAATTTTATTTTTTTATGATTGTACATTCTCTCTCTCTCTCTCTCTCCACCCTTCGTGTTGTGGTTTTTATACATGAACGATTTATTTTTGCGCTGTTCGTATCGTTGTGCTTTTCCAGCCAAATATTCACACCTGTGCTGTTCCCGCCAAATATTCACACCTGTACTGCTCCCGCCAAATATTCACACCTGTACTGTTCCCGCCAAATATTCACACCTGTACTGTTCCCGCCAAATATTCACACCTGTACTGCTCCCGCCAAATATTCACACCTGTGCTGTTCCCGCCAAATATTCACACCTGTACTGCTCCCGCCAAATATTCACACCTGTACTGCTCCCGCCAAATATTCACACCTGTACTGTTCCCACCAAATATTCACACCTGTTCCCGCCAAATATCCACACATGTGCTGTTCCCGCCAAATATTCACACCTGTTCCCGCCAAATATTCACACCTGTTCCCGCCAAATATTCACACCCGATGCTTTTGGTAGTACAGTACGTATTTTTGAGCCATATAAATATACTGGGTTTAGACACTATCCAATTATTCTTATTCATTATAAATTATGTCAGTGTTTTCACGTCAGGATTAACACCACGGGAAGATAAAATTCACTGCAGTACAAGTAAATATATGGGTAGATAAACACAGATGATGACAAGTGTGTGTGTAGCATTTTTGTGTTTACTGGACCGATAAAATAATTGAGAGGGAGAGGAAGATATATAGATAGATAATAAGTCGATTAGTCTAGATAGATAGATAGATAGATAGATAGATAGATAGATAGACGATTATTGATAAATGCATACGAATAAATAAAACGTAACACAACGTAAATAAGTGTACATTAAGGATATCAACTAGATATATGACTCTTAAAATTAACTAAAGTGAATATGTCATGTTAATTTCGCTTATTATTTATCTTACTTGATTCTATATTAAAAGTAGATATATTTTTTTTACTCTTATTTTCTTTTGTGTACTGATGAGTTTTTTTTTTCTATTTTCAGGTCAGTTGAAGCAAGATGGTGAATTTGTATGGAGGTAAGTGAGAGGGAGGGAGTGGGGAGGAGGGGAGGAGGGAGGGGTGAGGGAGGGAGGAGAGGGGAGGAGGGAGGAGGAGGGGTGAGGGAGGGAAGGAGTGAGTGGTGAACAGGAGAGGTAGGTTCGTCCATTCGTCTAGCAGCAGGAGAGAGAGAGGGATGCCGCATCACCCTGCCCAGTGGTATGCTAGCCTACCTGACACCACCACCACCACCACCACCTTCTGCGCCTCCTTCGTCTACTATGGTGGGAGTTTAGAGAGAGAACCCACACTAACTTGGTGGAGTTAATAACATGTTTAACCCTTAACATTTAATTACCTGAAGTTTACCTGAAGTTAGTTATAGTAGGGAAGGTGGGGGGGGGCT
>NW_024747997.1:589614-594614 GCF_018991925.1 Homarus americanus | reverse complement strand
CCATCATACTCCACCCTACATCCACACCAGCTCCATGATACTCCACCCTACATCCACACCACGTTGTCCTTTACCCCACATCCACACCAGTTCCATCATCCTTCACCCTATATCCACACCATGTCACCCACCACCTTACATCCACACCACGTCACCCACCACCCTACATCCACACCAATTCCCTAATCCTCTACCTTACATCCACACCACTTCAACCCCACCCTTCATCCACACCACGTCAACCACCACCCTACATCCACACCATCTCCCTATCGCTCACAAAAATCGCCACCGCATGAGATAGGTGCTGGAGGGATAGGTCGGAATAGGCACTCTGGATAGGCTCATGGACAGGAAGAAGAGGCGGAGGAATGTCTGGTTGGAGATCGATCGATAGATAGATAGATATATACATACATACATAGATAGATAGATAGATAGATAGATAGATAGATAGATAGATACATAGATAGATAGATACATAGATAGAAAGATAGATAAATGAATTGAGAGATAGATAGAGTTGAGAGATAGAGAGATAAGAGAGAAATGAGAAATAATTGAATAGAAAGACAAATGAGAGATAGATAGAAATAAAATGTGAATATAGTGATAGAATGAAAAGGAGAGAGAGAGAGAGAGAGAGAGATATATTATTTTAAAATGCTAACACACACCACCTCCCCCCTCCTTACACACCCCTCCCCCCTCACACTACCTCACACCCCCCCTCCAACCCCCCCTCACACCACATAACATTTTGTACGTGACATACACACACACGCCACCTTCGCCACCGCTGGCAGAAGATAGGCGGCGACATGGGCGAAAACCAACTGTAAACGTCGAGCGCACCGTGGCTAATCTATATAACTAAGAGGGGGGTGGGGTGTGGAGAGGTGACGGATAAGAACGCCAGGCGGTGTTGATTGCTCGTGGTGGCGACCATGTGTCTGGCAAGGTTGAAGGCTGGACACCTCCATCTCCATCCAGGTTGATCGATACAGCCAAGTCAACTTGTGGCTCTCCTTTCTTACTCTTTTCTCTTGGTTTATTAGGTGGGTGGTGAGGGGGAGATATCTGGAACAAGTTATCTTTCCGTCCGTTCTTCTGTCCTTTCTTCCGTCCGTTCCTCCGTCTGTTCTTTCCTCCGTCCATTTCCGTCCTTTCCTCCGTCCGTTCTTCCGTCCGTTCCTCCGTCCTTTCCTCCGTTCTTTCCTCCGTCCTTTCTTCCGTCCTTTCTTCCGTCCTTTCTTCCGTCCTTTCCTCCGTTCCTCTCCGTCCTTTCCCCCGTCCGTTCCTTCGTCCGTCTGACTTCTTACCGCTGTATCTGGCGAAGAAAATGAACTTATATTTGGTGATCTGGGCAGGTTGGGTGGCTTGTGTGGGCGTCTCTGAGGAGGAGCTGATAATTCAGTGTGTGTGTGTGTGTGTGTGTGTGTGTGTGTGTGTGTGCGTGTGTGCGTGTGTGTGTTTTCTTTCTCATTCATCATCATTTACTCCTCTACAGCCATTATTCACCCAACCCCCACCACAGCTCAACACCCAACCCCACCACAGCTCACCCAACCCCACAGCTCACCCAACCCCCACCACGGCTCACCCAACCCCACCACGGCTCACCCAACCCCCACCACAGCTCACCCAACCCCCACCACAGCTCACCCCAACCCCACCACAGCTCACCCAACCCCACCACAGCTCACCCATCCCTCAACACAGCTCACCCAACCCCACCACAGCTCACCCAACCCCCATCAGAGCCTCCACCCAACCCCCCACCACAGGCTCACCCAACCCCACCAGAGCTCGCCCAACCCCCACCAGAGCTCGCCCAACCTCATCAGAGCTCACCCAACCCCCACCACAGCTCACCCAACCCCACCACAGCTCACCCAACTCCCACCCCATGGCTCAATGAACCCCAAATTTGGCCAGCTCACCACAGCTCACCCAACCCTCACCACAGCTTAGCGAGAGAGCCGTCCATGCATCCACCCGTCCGTCATAACATGGGGGAATTTTTTGGCTTTGGACGGCTGTAAAAATCCTGTCAAATCCGTCAAAATCCTGACCACAAAGTGTATACAAAATCTGCGTGTACGTATGGGTGTGTATTGACCATTACACACACACACACACACACACACACACACATTGAATACACGCACTCACCTGTTAATTCACTCACTCACCCATTAATTCGCTCACTCACTCCAATACAAAAACAAGTACAGGAATTTTACATAATAACAACACATATCCTGTAATTACCGTCAACTCTGAATCACCGGTAGAGAGAGAGAGAGAGAGGTATTACAGTCTGCGGTACCATTAAATAATACAAATATTCACAAGGGAACAATACAGGAGAATACAGGAGTCGCAATTATGTATCATTGAGTCCTACAGCCTCCTCATCAGGTACACAAGGACTGTAATTACTGTACCCGGAACTAGAGACCCGGATTATACCCCCATTTGAAGCTGAGGATTTAATTGGGGTGAGATTGGTTAGGTTAGGTTAGGTTAGGTTAGGTTAGGTTAGGTTTTGGATTAGGTTAGGTTAGGTTAGGTTAGGTTTTGGATTAGGTTAGGTTAGGTTTTGGATTAGGTTAGGTTAGGTTAGGTTAGGTTAGGATTCCTCAGTACGATAACCGGATATAACAGTTTCTGTAACGAGTGATATAAATTTCATCATCCGAATTACGTTTGGCATCTGGCATCAAACACAATTTTCCGCTTCCGTTGAGATGTAAATTACACATTAGCATCACTGTAACATACGCTCCCCTCTGGCATATTGGCAAGGTTATATGGAAATGCTGTCAACCTTGAAGCCTCTTAACTTGTCAGAACGGAGAGAGAAGTATAGTTATAATGATGATGATGATGATGATAATATACAAGGTCAATATAATTCTACAGATGCATCAATAAATACTCAGTAATGCCATCACCACCACACCATCACCACCACACCATCACCACCACACCATCACCACCACTAACATTATCACCACCACATAGCCCACTCATCATCATCATCACTACCACAAACCCCCACTACCACCAACCACTACCACTCACCACCACCACTCACCACCAACCACCACCACTACCACCAACCACCACCACACTCACTCAACCTTCCAGGAAATCTGAGATGGCCCATGAATTTTCGAGTGACTGTTTTATGTTACAGAACCCTCACTAGCCAAAACTCATTTCTACCCCAGGCTAGTAAAATATAGTCCTGTGTTTCTTATATATTTTTCTATTTCAAAAACATCCACCAGTTCAAGTGTTTTTCCTGCGTTCTGTCATATAACATCCATTTATTTCAATTATTTTCCTATATAACATCCATTTATTTCAATTATTTTCCTATATAACATCCATTTATTTCAATTATTTTCCTATATAACATCCATTTATTTCAATTATTTTCCTATATAACATCCATTGATTTCAATTATTTTCCTATATAACATCCATTTATTTCAATTATTTTCCTATATAACATCCATTTATTTCAAGTATTTTCCTATATAACATCCATTTATTTCAAGTATTTTCCTATACAGTATAACATCCATTTATTTCAATTATTTTCCTATAACCTCCATTTATTTCAATTATTTTCCTATATAACATCCATTTATTTCAATTATTTTCCTATATAACATCCATTTATTTCAAGTATTTTCCTATATAACATCCATTTATTTCAAGTATTTTCCTATATAACGTCCATTTATTTCAATTATTTTCCTATACAACATCCATTTATTTCAAGTATTTTCCTATATAACATCCATTTATTTCAAGTATTTTCCTATATAACATCCATTTATTTCAAGTATTTTCCTATACAGTATAACATCCATTTATTTCAAGTATTTTCCTATACTGTATCATATCACATCCATAAGTCCAAATCATTCAGCATCATAAAACTACTGTGTATATGACAAGTGCGAAGAAGACTCCTCCATGATAACACTCGTCTCATCTCTGTTCTTTAATATTTATTCACACTAAAGTCACATAGGAGTCACATAAAGTATCAGTCCTTCATGTTAATATGATGAATGTGTTGTATAGAAGCAAACTTAAATATATTTTTCTAACTGTGCTGAGATAGAAGAATGTAATGTGAAAAAAAAATGTTGTGATCTTGTGAACGTTGCCAAGCTGTTGTGATCTTTGTGAACGTTGCCATGCTGTTGTGACCTCTTGTGAACGTTGCCATGGTGTTGTGACCTCTTGTGAACGTTGCCAAGCTGTTGTGACTTGTTGTGAACGTTTGCTGTTGTGACCTCTTGTGAACGTTGCTTGTGACCTCTTGTGAACGTTGCCAAGCTGTTGTGACCTCTTGTGAACGTTGCCAAGCTGCCGTGTGTCGGAGGAGGAGATGGCTCACGAGTAATTACTTAAGGCTTTGTTTACTTTAATCCCTAAGGCCCATAAAGGGATTCTGAGCTACTGAGTTCAATGCCATCTATGGGAGATCCTAGGGTGAGGCTGGAGGAGGTGGAGGGGAAGAGGGGTGGGGAAGGGAGAGAGAAGTGGAAGGGAGTAGGGGGGGGTGAAGGGGAAGGAGAAGGAGGAGGGGGCAGATGTTGTATACAACCAGGAATAGAAAAGGGAGGAGGAGGAGGAGGGAGTGTATTCAGGCAGGTAGCGTGACATGACCTTCAATTAAGGCAAAGGTCATTGCTAAGGTTGACCAGCAATATGTCTCTCTCATTAACATACACCTAATACCTAGAGACTGAGACTAATTAAAGCAGTTGGTGGTTTAAGTCAGCATTGTGGTTTAATTACTGGTTTATTTATTTTATTTTTCATTTTATTTTTATCCTTCTCTGAAATCTTCCTCGCCTAATGTCGTAGATCTTCCCGGGAATCAATGTTAAACAGCCTTCCGGGGAACTGTGCTCGATATCGGTGATGCCTCGGCTGCCAGATCTGTGATGCCTCGGCTGCCAGACCTG
>NW_024747997.1:574614-584614 GCF_018991925.1 Homarus americanus | reverse complement strand
GTATGGGTTCAGGTGTAGGTTAGGTATGGGTGTTGGTATGGGTATAGGTGGTGTTAGTACAGGTGTGGGTTAGGTGTGGGTACAGGGTGGGTTCAGGTGTAGATACAAGTGTAGGTACAGGTATAGATTCGGGTTTGGTTACAGATATACGAATACAGGTTATGATTTCCACAAGCCCCACCCCTTGAGTTCCCAGCCAATCAAACCGCATGAAATTCACACACACACACACACACACACACAACCTCTCTTACCCCGACCACTACCCGGATTTAACCAGACAGTAATGAAAAGCGTTGAAATGTCAGATGATTTTCATAAATTTTGGCCTCTGAAAAACATAAAATTTCTTTTGTGTAGTTTTCATATTATGGGGATGTAATGACCTCTTGTCGCTGTTCAAATGGTTGTATAAAGTGTGGAAGATATTGTGTTTGTTGTTCTTGTTTTGTTGTTGTTTATATAGCGTGTCTGAGTTAAGGGGGGAGGGGGGACCTTGGAATTCTATTGGGGGCGCTTTTACCCCTCTGAGTCCTGGAGGGTTAAAGAATCTTCGTCATAAAGGTGAAACTATTGTCGTCAAAGAGTTATACCATCGACCTTAAAGGGTTAAACCATCGTCTTTAAGGGGTTAAACCATCATCCTTAAAGCGCTAAACCATCGTACTTAAAGGGTTAAACCATCGTCTTTAAGGCGTTAAACCATCGTCCTTAAAGCGTTAAACCAACGTCCTTAAAGGTTTAAACCATCGTCCGTAAAGGGTTAAACAATCGTCCGTAAAGGGTTGAACCATCGTCCTTAAAGGGTTAAACCATCGTCCTTAAAGGGTTAAACCATCGTCCTTAAAGGGTTAAACCATTGTCCTTAAAGGGTTATACCATCGACCTTAAAGGGTTAAACCATCGACCTTAAAGGGTTAAACCATCGACCTTAAAGGGTTAAACCATCGACCTTAAAGGGTTAAACCATCGACCTTAAAGGGTTAAACCATCGACCTTAAAGGGTTAAACCATCGTCCTTAAAGGGTTAAACCATCGATCTTAAAGGGTTAAACCATCGTCTTTAAGGGGTTAAACCATCGTTTTAAGGCGTTAAACCATCATCTTTAAAGCATTAAACCATCTTCCTTAAAGGGTCAAACCATCGTCTTTAAGGCGTTAAACCATCGTCCATAAAGGGTTAAGCCATTGTCCTTAAAGGTTTAAACCATCTTCCTTAAAGGGTTAAACCATCGTCCTTAAAGGGTTAAACCATCGTCCTTAAAGGGTTAAACCATCGTCCTTAAAGGGTTAAATCATCGTCCTTAAAGGGTTAAATCATCGTCCTTAAAGGGTTAAACTATCGTCCTTAAAGAGTTAAACCATCGTCTTTAAAGCGTTAAGCCATCGTCCTTAAATAGTTAAACCATCGTCCATAAAGGTTTAAACCATCGTCCTAGGTTTAAACGTCAAGGGTTAAACCATCGTCCAATTAAACCATCGTCCTTAAAGGGTTAAGCCATTGTCCTAAAGGTTTAAACCATCGTCTTTAAAGGGTTAAACCATCGTCCTTAAAGCGTTAAACCATCGTCCTTAAAGGGTTAAACCATCGTCCTAAAGGGTTAAGCCATTGTCCTTAAAGGTTTAAACCATCGTCTTTAAAGGGTTAAACCATCGTCCTTAAAGGGTTAAACCATCGTCCTTAAAGCGTTAAACCATCGTCCTTAAAGGGTTAAACCATCGTCCTTAAAGGTTAAACATCGCCTTAAAGGGTTAAATCATCGTCCTAAAGAGTTAAACCATCGTCTTTAAAGCGTTAAGCCATCGTCCTAAATAGTTAAACCATCGTCCTAAAGGGTTAAACCATCGTCCTTAAAGGTTAAGCCATTGTCCTTAAAGGTTTAAACCATCGTCTTTAAAGGGTTAAACCATCGTCCTTAAAGGGTTAAACCATCGTCCTTAAAGCGTTAAACCATCGTCCAGTTAAACCATCGTCCTAAAGGGTTAAACCATCGTCCTTAAAGGGTTAAATCATCGTCCTTAAAGGGTTAAATCATCGTCCTTAAAGGGTTAAACTATCGTCCTTAAAGAGTTAAACCATCGTCTTTAAGAGGTTAAACCATCGTCCTTAAAGGGTTAAACCATCGTCCTAAAGAATTAAACCATCGTCCTAAAGAGATAAACCATCGTCCAAAGAATTAAACCATCGTCCTTAAAGAGATAAACCATCGTCCTTAAAGAATTAAGCCATCGTCTTAAAAGAGATAAACCATTGTCTTTAAGGGGTTAAACCATTTTAAGGCGTTAAACCATCGTCCTAGGGTTAAACCATCGTCCTAAAGAATTAAACCACCGTCCTAAAGATAAACCATCGTCTTTAAAAATTAAACCATCGTCCTTAAAGAGATAAACCATCGTCCTAAAGAATTAAACCATCGTCCTTAAAGAGATAAACCATTGTCTTTAAGGGTTAAACCATCGTCCTTAAAGTTAAACCATCGTCCTTAAAGGGTTAAACCATCGTCCTTAAAGGGTTAAACCATCGTCCTTAAAGGGTTAAATCATCGTCCTTAAAGGGTTAAATCATCGTCCTTAAAGGGTTAAACTATCGTCCTTAAAGAGTTAAACCATCGTCTTTAAGAGGTTAAACCATCGTCCTATGTTAAACCATCGTCCTTAAAGAATTAAACCATCGTCCTTAAGAGATAAACCATCGTCCTTAAAGAATTAAACCATCGTCCTTAAAGATAAACCATCGTCCTAAAGAGTTAAACCATCGTCCTTAAAGAGTTAAACCATTGTCTTAAGGGTTAAACCATCATTTTTAAGGCGTTAAACCATCGTCCTTAAAGGGTTAAACTATCGTCCTTAAGGGTTAAACCATCGTCCCTAAAGAGTTAAACCATCGTCCTTAAAGGGTTAAAATATCGTCCTTAAAGGGTTAAACCATTGTCCTTAAAGGGTTAAACCATTGTCCTAGTTGGGTTAAACCACCTTTTAAAAGGTTAAACCACCTTTAAAGGGTTAAACCATCGCCCTTAAGGGTTAAACCATTGTCCTTAAAGGGTTAAACCACCTTTAAAAGGTGAAACCACCTGTAAAGGGTTAAACCATCTCCCTTAAGGGTTAAATCATCGTCCTTAAAGTGTTAAGTCATCGTCATTAAAGGGTTAAGCCATAGGTAAAGGGTTATACTCTCGTAAGAACGTAGACGGGAGAGGTGTGTTGTAATTAAACGTGAGAAATACTCGTAGGTACAAATGCCTTACTCACATTTGGTTGCAAGTATTCACAAACACTCGCCAATACACACAAATGCTCCCCGATACCTACAGATGTCCGCCAATACTCACAATGCTTCACTAATGACCACCAATACTCAGAAATGTTCACGAATACTCACCAGTGACCACAAATACCCACAAGTACTCACAACTACGAGTGGTTTATAGTGACGGAAAAAAAATAACAACAAAGGTCAGAGCTGAAAGGTTTAATTTGCAACTTTTGGGGGCAGGAAGCTTTGTTGACACACTCTAAACAAGAATAGACAAGATGAGGAATGTTTATATGGCATCAGTTTAGTCCCCAGCATCAGAGACCATCTTGTCACCGTGAAGGGACCTCCTCGACTGGTTCATCTTGTTATCGTGTACTGGTATATATACTGTAGGTCGACGCTGGGGGGTCACTGGTGGCGGCTCATCTGGGTGTAGCGGTGGTGGTGGTGGTGAGGTTAGGTTAGGTTAGGTTAGGTTAGGTTAGGTTAGGTTGAGCTGTTGGGGAGGTGGGAAGGGGGTAAAGGGGGGCTGGAAGAGGAGTGGGTTGGGGGAAAGGTAGGGAGGGGAGGGGGAATTTGGAAGGGAGTAAAGGAGTAAGGTGAAGGGGGAGGTTAGAAGGGAATGGAGGGAGAGGGAGGAACGAAGGGAAGGGCGAGAGGAAAGGTGGTTGGAAAGGAAGGGTGGGAGGGAGGGGGGGAAGGGTTGGAGGAGCACCTGGAATCGATGTCAGGTAAATGTCAGGTGCATATCTTTCAAGACGATAATCTCAGGTGGTATCGAGTCCAAGTATAAGATTTGTATATATTTTTTTGGCGAGGTGAATCAGGAGACGGTGTGGCGAGAAGGTGTGTCATGGGTCCTTCTCGTGTATGTATGTATGTGCGTGTCGCCTGTATGTATGCCTTTTTCTGTCGTGTGTGTATGTGTGTGTGTTTTGAGTTCACTTCTGACAAGTATTCTGTAATGTTCTTGGAAGTAAGATATGTGGTCCACATTGTGTGACCCTTTTAAAGTGGACCCCAGAACTGACCACAACCACCACCACCACACTGACCACCACTACCACCACCACACTGACCACCACTACCACCGCCACACTGACCACTACCACCACACTGACCACTACCACCACACTGACCACCACCACCACACTGACCACCACCACTACCACCAATCCAAGGTGGTGAGGTGATGATAGTGTGTACAAGCGTGACGTCAGGCTGTGTACTGTACATGTCCCGTCACAAGACATCACGGTCACGCGCGTCACACCACCGCAGCGTGATGCATATTTAATGAAGTTTATATCCATTTCATGTATTAGATTTGTTTTATTTATTTATTTATTATTATTATTTTTATTATTATTATTATTATTATTATTATTATATACAAACTTTTATGTTACTGTTTTCTCCATCGCCTGGATTCATACACGTATCAATACACCATCCATACGTGTACTGGATTCATACACGTATCAATACACCATCCATACGTATACTGGATTCATACACGTATCAATACACCATCCATACGTGTACTGGATTCATACACGTATCAATACACCATCCATACGTGTACTGGATTCATACACGTATCAATACACCATCCATACGTGTACTGGATTCATACACGTATCAATACATCATCCATACGTGTACTGGATTCATACACGTATCAATACACCATTCATACGTGTACTGGATTCATACACGTATCAATACACCATCCATACGTGTACTGGATTCATACACGTATCAATACACCATCCATACGTGTACTGGATTCATAGACGTATCAATACACCATTCATACGTGTACTGGATTCATACACGTATCAATACACCATCCATACGTGTACTGGATTCATACACGTATCAATACACCATCCATACGTGTACTGGATTCATACACGTATCAATACATCATCCATACGTGTACTGGATTCATACACGTATCAATACACCATCCATACGTGTACTGGATTCATACACGTATCAATACACCATCCATACGTGTACTGGATTCATAGACGTATCAATACACCATTCATACGTGTACTGGATTCATACACGTATCAATACACCATTCATACGTGTAGTGGATTCATAGACGTATCAATACACCATTCATACGTGTACTGGATTCATAGACGTATCAATACACCATCCATACGTGTACTGGATTCATACACGTATCAATACACCATCCATACGTGTACTGGATTCATACACGTATCAATACACCATTCATACGTGTACTGGATTCATACACGTATCAATACACCATCCATACGTGTACTGGATTCATACACGTATCAATACACCATTCATACGTGTACTGGATTCATAGACGTATCAATACACCATCCATACGTGTACTGGATTCATACACGTATCAATACACCATCCATACGTGTACTGGATTCATACACGTATCAATACACCATCCATACGTGTACTGGATTCATACACGTATCAATACATCATCCATACGTGTACTGGATTCATACACGTATCAATACACATCCATACGTGTACTGGACTCATACGCATCAATACACCATCCATACGTGTACTGGATTCATACACGTATCAATACACCATCCATACGTACTGGATTCATACACGTACCGATACATCATTCATACGTGTACTGGATTCATACACGTATCATACACCATTCATACGTACTGATTCATGCACGTATCAATACACCATCCATACGTATTGATTTCCGTTCAATACCCATTCTGCTGATTCATACACGTATCAATACACCATTCATACGTACTGGATTCATACACGTATCAATACACCATCCATACGTGTACTGGATTCATACACGTATCAATACACCATTCATACGTGTACTGGATTCATAGACGTATCAATACACCATCCATACGTGTACTGGATTCATACACGTATCAATACACCATCCATACGTGTACTGGATTCATACACGTATCAATACACCATCCATACGTGTACTGGATTCATACACGTATCAATACATCATCCATACGTGTACTGGATTCATACACGTATCAATACACCATCCATACGTACTGGATTCATACACGTATCAATACACCATCCATACGTGTACTGGATTCATACGTATCAATACACATACGTGTACTGGATCATACACGTATCAATACACCATCCATACGTGTACTGGATTCATACACGTATCAATACACCATCCATACGTGTACTGGATTCATACACGTATCAATACACCATCCATACGTGTACTGGATTCATACACGTATCAATACACCATTCATACGTGTACTGGATTCATACACGTATCAATACACCATCCATACGTGTACTGGATTCATACACGTATCAATACACCATCCATACGTGTACTGGATTCATACACGTATCAATACACCATTCATACGTGTACTGGATTCATACACGTATCAATACACCATCATACGTGTACTGGATTCATACACTGGATTCATACACGTATCAATACACCATCCATACGTGTACTGGATTCATACACGTATCAATACACCATCCATACGTGTACTGGATTCATACACGTATCAATACACCATCCATACGTGTACTGGATTCATACACGTATCAATACACCATCCATACGTGTACTGGATTCATACACTTATCAATACACCATCCATACGTGTACTGGATTCATACACGTATCGATACACCATCCATACGTGTACTGGATTCATACACGTATCAATACACCATCCATACGTGTACTGGATTCATGCACGTATCGATACATCATTCATACGTGTATAATCTCATATAAAGAGGTAAGGAGGAGTTATAGTGGTAGAGTTGTATAGTGAGGGAAGTAGGTAGCGTGACTCGAGGGTGTGAGGATGATACTGTACATTAACACAGGCTCAGTACAAGTGTAGTATATGAAACACCAATGCGCGTTACAGCTTTATTTTACTAGATCAATAGAGGGAATTAATGGGGGATTCGTATACAGTGTATGAGAGACTATGATATTCTCGCATAACCTAACCTCTTAATGGGCACTTCACTAAGTCGATCGTTGGGGAGGTTCGGGATCGCCGCTCTTCCATCGTCTACACAGCCAGCACTTACTGTTACACGTTGCGTCGACAGCACCCCGTTCAATGGACCCGGCTGACACCTCTAGCTGTGGTGGACTTGCTTGGTGAGCGGGACTGGGGACGTTGTTGCTGGCTCTTCTCGGTTACAAGACTCAGGTGGGGAGAGCTACGGGCCCTATATATTGGAGGAAGAGCCGGTAGATGACCTCTCCTGCTGAACTGGGTGACTCTTGACCGGGTTGTTGGGTTCAGTGCCAGGGATGCTAACTCATGGCCAAGGGGATAATAGTTAAAATGAGGGTTTTGGGTCTGGGTGCAATTTTGACGCCATTTTGTTCACCTGTTAGGACTTGGTGTGAGTGAGTTAGTTTGTTAGTTACGTCTTACCATTGGTATTTAAAGGCAAGAATGATCGTGGTTGTGTGGTGCCGTGGCTGTGTGGTGCCGTGGCTGTGTGGTGCCGTGGCTGTGTGGTGCCGTGGCTGTGTGGTGCCGTGGCTGTGTGGTGCCGTGGCTGTGTGGTGCCGTGGCTGCGTGGTTGCTGGCTGTGTGGGTGCTGTGGCTGTGTGGTGCCTTGGCTGCGTGGTGCCTGGCGTGTGGTGCTGTGATGTGATGCCGTGGCTGGTGTGGTGCCGTGTCTTTATGGTGCCGTGGCTGTGGTGCCGTGGATGTGTGATGCCGTGGCTGTGTGGTGCCGTGTCTTTATGGTGCCGTGGCTGTGTGGTGCCGTGGCTGCGTGGTTGCCGTACTTGTCTCTGGCTTAGTTGACGGTGTTGTCGGGTGCCAGACATGACCCACAACATAAATATTCTTCAGCTATTCCCTACTCCTTCTCCACCATATTAGTGGCTCAGGGAGGGTGATGGCGGCCACTGATACGATGCCTCGACCACTCTTAATGGGAGTAATGGTGTTGTCCGTCCCTCTGTCCGTCCGTCCGTCTGTTGATAAATGGTGTCCACACAATAACTCAAGTTGTATTTATCACATTACAACCAAACTTCACCCATCAGTATCATAAACACTGTTGATGATCCCTATTGATTTTGGTATCAGTCGGAGGGTTTATTATGGCTTCCGTCCGTCTGTATGTAAACAAACTTTGGTACCTTTTGTGGAGCTTAACCATTACACTGACTCTGGTACCTCTTGGTATTCTTGTCATTACCAGTTTGTCACCACCACACCACACCTTGTCACCACCACACCACACCTTGAAACACCACCACACCACCTTGTCACCACCACACACCACACCTTGTCACCACCACCACACCACACCTTGTCACCAACCACCACCACCTTGCCACCACACCACACACTTGTCACCACACACACCTTGTCACCACACCACACCTCACCACCACCACACCACACCTTGTCACCACCCACCACACCACACCACACCTTGTCACTCACACCACACCTTGTCACCACCACCACACCACACCTTGTCACCACACACACCTTGTCACCACACCACACCTTGTCACCACCACCACACCACACCTGTCACCACCACACCACACCCTGTCACCACCACCACACCTTGTCACCACACCACACCTTGTCACCACCACCACACCACACCTTGTCACCACACCACACCTTGTCACCTCCACACCACCTTGTCCAAAACAATACAAGGTCTGGTGAAGAAACAACAAGACTCCAGTAAGAAGCTTGTGTGAGTTTGTTCCACTTGTGGTGTCTGGAACCTGGAGTGTAAAGACTCACAATAAGCCTCAGTCAGTCTCCCGGCCGAGATACTTGAAGCCTCGAGGACGAATTCATAAAAAAAAGACCAAGGGAACCAGTCAGTCAGTCAGTCAGTCAGTCAAGGGGGAAAAATCATAATATCCTGTGAACTTTCCTAACAGTCAGAAACACCAAAGGTCCTGATGAAGAAGCTCAGAGCCTTTAAGGGAGCTTCAGTGGCCTACTTGAGGTGGGATGAAGCCTCGCTGGGTCTGCTGAGGGGATATTCTCTCTCTCTCTCTCTCTCTCTCTCTCTCTCTCTCTCTCTCTCTCTCGTGCTCACGGCCGCCTCGGGTCAAGGGTCACACGCCCAGCCCTAACTACTGGTAATAAACATGTGATTAATGCTGGATATCTCTGCCTGCCTAGAGGTGTACTTATTTTATGTCTTCACACACACACACACACACACACACACACACACACACACACACACACACACACACACACACACACTTCTCTTCCTAATACACTAACAAGGTCATCCTAATGGAGGGAGAATTGGAGGGAAAAGGTGAGAGAGGGATGGAGGGGTGTGGTGGGATTGGAACTAGGAGGTGTGGTTAGAAGGAGGGAGGGGGGTGAGATGGGTGAAAGAGAGTGCCAACCCACACAGGGCCTCCGGGTGTGCTGGGTCGGTATTGATGAGTAGTGAGGAGCCTTGCACCCATCCATTCTATCCACACCCATCCTCACCACCCACCTATCCACCTCATGTAGTGCAGGTACAGTATGTCTCACAACAAGAATAATCGTACATACAGTGTGTCTCAAAAAAAAACCGTATCCACACTACCTCACTATACAGAGAGTTTCGTGGTGATGGTGTCAACATTGTCCTCACATCAACAAGCAAGCAACATTGTTCTCCTCACTTATGGATTACTTCACACAT
>NW_024747997.1:547114-569614 GCF_018991925.1 Homarus americanus | reverse complement strand
TACAGAACTCATTTATCGTGTTAGTGTGTGTGGTAGGTGGTGAGGTGTGGTAGTGTGTGTGGTAGAGTAGTGAGGAGTGATGGTGTGTTAGTGTGTTGGTAGGTGGTGAGGTGTGTTAGTGTGTGTGGTAGGTGGTGAGTTATGTTAGTGTGTGGTAGGTGGTGAGTGTTAGTGTGTGTGTGTGGTAGAGTAGTGTAGTGTGTGGTAGGTGGTAGTGTGTGGTGTGTGTGGGGTGGTAGTGTGTTAGTGTGTGTGTTAGGTGGTATGTTAGTGTGTGTGGTGGTTAGTGTGTAGTGTGTGTGTGTGGTAGGTGGTGAGTGTGTTAGTGTGTGTGTTAGGTGGTGAGTGTGTTAGTGTGTGTGGTAGGTGGTGAGGTGTGTTAGTGTGTGGTAGGTGATGAGGTGTTAGTGTGTGGCAGGTGGTGAGGTGCGTTAGTGGGTGACAGGTGATGAGGTGCGTTAGTGCGTCATGACTAGCTCTAGGGTTAGGTTAGGTCAGGTTAGGTAACAATACTGTCATTACTGCCGAAAAAACTGTTCCTGTGCTACTACTGCAGAAAGTAACATAGTACCTGTGTTACTTATATTGGAAAGTAACAAAGTATCATTGTTCCTTACAAACCTAACCTAACCTTAGATATTGAATAGAGTGATGGAGTTGTCGTTCCGTCCGTCCGTCCGTTTCTGCCTGTCTGTCTGTCTGTATGTATGTAAGTAAACAGTGTCCACGCGATAACTAAAGTCGTATTGGTCTCATCACAACCAGACTTCATACACAAGTCAATTACACCCAGTTGATGGCCACTATTGCCTCTGGTGCTGGCCCTGTACACACCACCATATTGTGGCTTTAACGATCCTACCAAACATTCCTTTATTTACTTACTGAATTTGTTTTGGCAAAGAACTGAATTTGTTTTGTCTTTGCAAGGGACTGGTGTCGTGTTTTACCCAAGTTTTTTTGTTTTTGTTTTTTGTAAGTAAGAGTCCTTTGATCTGTAAGAGATCCTTTTGTCTTGATAAAGGGAAAGATCTGGGTAGGATCTCTTTGTTTTTCACCCTCCTGTTAGTCCTTCGTCTTTTTAATGATCAGGGCTTGTTGTCATATGCAGGGAGGGTTGGGTAATGGGAGGTGGTGTGGGGGGGGGGTCTCCTGTGTACAATACCAGGCGTTTCTTTTGTTTATATGAGGAAGACTGCGGCGATATATTCACACGGGTAGGGATCCTTAGCAGCGGGTTGGTGAGGGATTAGTGGGGAGAAGGGGAGGGGTGGAGAGAGAGAGAGAGAGAGAGAGAGAGAGAGAGATGTTTGTGTTAAAGGATCTCAATTAGCTGGGTTGAATAGACTCCCATTGTGAGTGGCAGGAGTGGTAGTCGTGGTGAATTGTGGTAGTGAATTGTGGTGAGATATTTATAGTAGTAGTGGTGGTGATGAAAAGTGTTAGTAGCGGGGATTTTGGTAGTGTATGGTGGTAGTGATGAGGATAGTGGTGGTAGTAGTAGTAGTGATGGTGGTAATGGTGGTGGTAGGAGTGGTGGGAACCGTAGTGATAGTGGTGATGGTTTTAGGTGTGGTGTTAGTAGTAGTGGTTGTGATGGTGGTAAGTGATTATGGTGAGACTGATGTATGGTGAGACTGATGTTTAGTAATGGTGGTAATGATGATGGTAGGGGTGATTATAGTATGGGGGATGTTAGTGGTAGTGATGGTGGTAGAAGTGATTGTGGTAGTGATGTTAGTAGTGATGATGGTAGGAGTGATGATAGTGATGGTGGTAGTAGTGGTACTGGCAGTATTTGTGGTGGTGGCTGGTGATGGCGGCAGAGGAGGACTCGGGGATAGCATTATCTTCCCCAGCAGTTTAATTTAATCTAATCGATACCTACAATGGCGGAGAGGAAATGGAATATCTCGTACAGCTGAATGTGAGGTGATGATGATAGTGGTGGTGAGGGGTGGTGGTGGTGAGGTGATGACAGAGGTGGTTGGTGGTGGTGGTGAGGGTGGTGATAGTGGTGGTGGTGGAGGTGGTGATGGTAGTGGTGAGGGTGGTGATAGTGATGGTGATGGTAATGGTGAGGGGTGGTGATAGTGGTGGTGGTGAGGGTGGTGATGGTGGTGATGATGATGGTGGTGGTGAGGGGTGGTGATGGAGGAGGTGATGATGGGGGTGGTGATGGTGGTGGAGGGTGGTGAGTGGTGGTGAGGTGGTGGTGGTGGTGATGGTGGTGGGTGGTGGGGTGGTGATGGTGTGGTGGTGAGGTGGTGATGGTGGTGGTGGTGGGGTTGGTGATGGTGGTGGTGGGGTGGGTGGGGCGTGTGGTGATGGTGGTGGTGGGGATGGTGGTGGTGGGGCGTGGGTGATGGTGGTGGTGTGGTGAGGGGTGGTGGTGATGTGATGATAGGGGTGGTGATGGTGGTGGTGAGGCGTGGTGATAGTGGTGGCGGTGAGGGGTGGTGATGGTGGTGGTGATGATAGTGGTGGTGATAGTGGTGGTGAGGGGTGGTGGTGGTGAGGTGATGATAGGGGTGATGTTGATGGTGGTAAAGGGTGGTGATGGTTCGAGTGTGGTAATGATGGTGAAAATTGGTGAGCAGGGGACCGATGATGCGTAGGGCAGAGACGGAATATCTCTCTCTCTCTCTCTCTCTCTCAAATTTCTCCACAAAACGGAGACTCATTTAATCAAACAAATTCACAAGAAAAAATTGAGTTTGCCTTCCTGCCGTGACCACGAGGTGAGAGTGAGAGAGAGGCTGAGGGCGCTACCGGGTGTTAATGACTGTGGTGGAGGTGTTAAGGGGCGTTTAACTGTCAGGGTATTAAGGCAGCATTTATTAGTTTCTGAAATACTTAGACCAACCGAACACACGAGACTGTATCACTTGTTGTTCTACCTGTTATGTAATGTTACAGTGGAGGTAATAACTGTACCTGGTGTAATATTTTTGTTTTAAAACTGCAAAACAAAATAATGTGGGATATTTTTGCAGTGAAGTCTCTATTTAACGGATTATTTGGAGAGGAAAGTTCATTATATCGAGAGTCAAATGGATATCGAACCTCCATCTAATGAACTATATTGATATAAAAATTCGTTATATCGAGGGTTCGTTAAATGTAAAAAAAACAGGTCCCGTCCTATGAATTACATAGAGAGAAGTCCGTTATATGGAGGTTTCACTGTGTTTACACGACATATTTAAGTCATTTATATCAGCTGTTGGACGTAAGGTTGATTATACCAAGTCTTGCACAGAGCTAAAGGGTATATTACAATTACCTAATAAGAAATATATATTCAGTATATATGTAATGTATGTGGTGTAATGGTAAGCTTTCTCGCCTAGCGAGCGGACCCGGGCTCGATCCTCGTGCAGGGTGAAACTATGGGCAAGTTTCTTTACGCCATTTGCCTCTGTCTACCCAGCAGTAATTGGGGTCCTGGATGTTAATCGATTTGCGGATCGTATTCCGGGGTAATGGTTAGCTAGTGCAGTTGGCGAGTTGTCCGGTCTTCTCTAACTATTCCTTGACACTGGGTCATGCATCTCGTTAACTCAGGGTGTGGTTGTTGTGTTGGCGACAGCTTCTACACCTTAAACAAATTCACGCCCAGGTGGCCCTTGGGCCGGCCATCCTCGTTACACGAGGGGCAACCATTATATTGTTTATTATGTATGTATGTATATTTAGACACAGAAAGAGCCCATCAATTACTGCATCGTGTCCGTACTGAATTATAGTCTGTGTGTGTGTGTGTGTGATCATTTGAAAGGACTTGACGTACTTTGGATGTGTTGGCAAGAAGCTGGGTTGTACCTCGACCAATTTATATTTTTGTGTTTTTTACTACATGTTGTGATGTTGTGGTGAGTGTTGTGTGTGTTTATTGTACTTGATGTTGTGTTGTTGTGGTGATTATTGGAGTCGATGTTGTGGTGTTTATTATTCTCCATGACACTAGGGGCTTTGAGTCCTAATAGACACACTTGTTAACGACTCCTGTAGTGCCAATTCGGAACCCCTGAATTTACCCCTTAAAGTAGTGTTGATTAAAAGGTAATTTAGAATAAGAGTAGAAAATTACATTTATTAAAAGAGAATCTCGGTAAGGAACTTTGCTTTAGAGAGGCTGACACGGGTCCCTGAAGCCACCACATGTAGGAGGAATTATTTTTGTTTCACCCCTCACCCAACACCAGCAGGACACGATACAATCACCTTGGATGGAGACATACTTAGGGTGTGGCAGCATCACGTTTTCTTTGCTCTGCCCAGGTGAAGAAAATGGGATAAAAACGAAGAGAGAAAAAATTAAATGTTTTTCTCCCTCCTCCAGCTCCGGTTATTGTCATGGGGTGATTGTATTGAATGCCTCCTATGGCCGGTAGGATTGGATAGGATGCTGGGAAGGAGGATAGAGAGTGTAGTATGGATTTTAAGAACAGGAGGAGAGGAAGGGGAGGGTTAGGTAGGGTTGTTTTAACCGGTGTTGTATACTATCCGTCGTGGCGGGTGTTCCTCTTAAAAGTTTTCTGCGTTCGTCCCATCCAGAGCTTTTAAAGATCCGTGCGAGAGGGGCCGAGCTAGGTGGCCCCAACCCTCAGGAGTCACCTTACCACACTCGGCGCTGGGAAATTGGTCTCTTGAGGCGGGTGGTGGTTTAGCCCTGTCTTGCACCTGTTGGTATATTTGTTTTGTTTTAAGTATGTTGGTATATATATTTGGGGGTGGGTTGGTGGTGGGTTGGTGGAGGAGGAGGATAAGTTGTGAAGGTGGGTTTGGTGGTGGTGGTGGTGGTTGTTGTGGTGATGGTTGTTGTGGTGATGGTTGTTGTGGTGGTGGTTGTTGTGGTGGTGGTTGTTGCTGTGATGGTAGTAGTTGTAATGATGGTGGTAGTTGTTGTGGTGATGGTTGTTATGGTGATGGTTGTTGTGGTGGTGGTTGTTGCTGTGATGGTAGTAGTTGTGATGATGGTAGTAGTTGTTGTGGTGGTGAAGGCGGCGGCGTAGTCATTAGTAAAGAAGATTATTAGGGGTTGAAGAACATGTTGTGAAGCTGAAATACAGTAGGAGTAGAAAGAATCTGGGCTCAACCAGATCGCTTCATCTTTCCTATTGGTGTTTTATCTTTGTTCTGCTCCCTTGGGTCGGGAAGGTGCCACCACTAACTAACCAACACCTTCCTCACCGTGGTTCAGCAGTGCCAAGGGGCCAGGCACTCTTACCCTGCCTCTCCTCCACATCTCTCTCGCCTCATTTGCCCTATTATCTTTTTCCTTTCTTCCCCTTTTCACTTTTTCTCTTTCGTGTTTTTCCACTGCAGTTTTGTTTTCCCTTCCGCATTTTTTATTTTTATATTTTCTTTTGTTTTCATCTTTTTGTGGTTTACTTTTGTTTCTTTTCACCTTTTTACTTTTGTTTTCACTTCGTTGTTTTCACTTTTGTTTTTTCCTTTGTATTCACTATTTCCTTTCTTACTTATTTAAATTTTTTACTTTTATCTTCACTATTTTGTTTCATTCGTTTATTTTTTACTTTTGTTTTCATTGTTTTGTTTCATCTATTATTACATTTTTTCTGATATTACTTTATTCACTGTGTTTTTACCCTTCAATATTTTGGGGGGAGATTTTGACTTTTATTTACTTTTACATTTATTTTACTACTTTTTTTATTTTACTTTTATTTTGCATTTTTTATTAATTTTCACTTCTGGCTTTTTTTTTAACCATCACCGTTTAATAATAGTCCACCAATAATAGTGACTGTTAATGTTATCAGGTAGTAATATACAATTAACCTGGGTAGTAATATCCAGGTGAGGACCAGGTAATTACAGGTGTCAAGGGGTAGGTAAGATTAGTGATACAGGTGTGTGATTATAATTGTGTGTGGAGGTGATGTGAGTCCAGGTGCTAATGTGAAGTAACAGGTGACATGGGTCGAGAGGCTTTGTTTTATTTATTTGTTTTATTTATTTATTTTATTTTATTTATTTTATTTGTTATTAATTTATTTTATTTATTTATTTATTTATTTATTTATTTATGAAATTTTTGGTCATTTTGGTGATTTTGGATTTTAAGTCGGTGTCGTTTTTTTGTGAGGGTGAAGGAAAAATGTGTGTACAGTATTTGAGATCCAAGATTATGCTTTATTATTGTACGGTACTTGACTAACACACACACACACACCATATCTAAACACATATACAACAACGCTCTCTCCACCCTGGACATGCCATCCTTCAGTGACCACCACCACGCACTAGCAGGGCTTGGTAGTGGACTACTGCACCATCCTCGTCATCGCCACCTACTGCCACCGGCAGTCCCCCGCCTACCTCGCGCAGTCCGCCACGACAACAAAACAAAGCCCATAAGAGCCCGCACTGATAGATATAAGAACAGCACCATCCCATCTATTGTTAAAATAATAAACAGCTCCTGATTTTTGTACTGTACAGCCCTGTAAATGTATTGAACGTATATTATTATGTCTAAATCACATGTAAGTTGTATATTTTCAGCCACCGGCTGCAATTCCATTAATAAACCGTTTATTATTATTATTATTACACACATACACACACACACAGATAGATGGATAGATAGATAGTTTCCCCAGACAGTTCAATAACACCATTTTCTCTTGTATGGGAAGAAAATATAAAACAAAAATCCTAATATTGTTTTGTACACCTCCAGGATATATACCATCTTTAAAACCGGGTCCTCCTCCCTCTTACCCACCCATGTTGGATAATATAGAGCTGTAGACACAACATGGGATATAATAAGTACACTGTAGATTATGTAGGTGTAGCTGGGGGGGGAGGGGGAGGTAACATTGTGTAGGTGGGAGTGGGAAGTATTATATGTTTAGCTCTGTTTTGCCCCGAGCATCTCAGTCCAGCGTTTGCATGTGTGGGAACTCTCTCTCTCCCCCATCCACTCACACTCACTCTCGCCCACACTCACACACTCTCGCCCACACTCACACACTAACTCTCGCCCACACTCACACACTCACTCTCATCCACTCTCTCCCACTCACACTCTCACCCACACTCTCACCTTCTCTCCCCGTGTGGAAGTAAACCTCTCCACCTCTCTCTCCATGAGTCTCTCGTTATCAAAAGAAGTTTGTGTATTCTGTTGCCGCTGTCTGTATGGCTTCTCCCACCCTCTCTTTCTTCTCCCTCTCCCTGCTCTCACCTCTCCCTTCCCCCCTTCTCTCACCTCTCCCTTGCCCCCCTCTCATCTCTCCCTTGCCCCCCCTCTCATCTCTTCCTTGCCCCCTCTCATCTCTCCTTGCCCTCTCTCCTCCGTTCCCCCCCATCTTTCTTTCAAATTTCTCTCTCACCTCGACCTCTCCATTCCCCCTCCTCTTTCTCTCCATACTCCCCCTTTGCTTCTCCCTTTCCTTCTTCGTCTCTTCTCTCCCCCCTCCCGTTCATCTTTTCTCTCTCCCTTCCTCTTCTTCCTCTTACCTTTTCCCTCTCCCTCGCTCCCTCTACCTCCCTTTCCTTCTCCTTTCCCTCTCTCTCCTCTTCCTTCCTCTCTTTTTCCTCCCTCTCCTCTTCTTTCCCTCTCTCCTCTCCCTTCCTCTCTTCCCCTTGTATCTTTCTCCTTCCCCTCCTCACTCCTTTCATATCATCTTTAAAAGAGGATATGGCCATGTGTGTGTGTGAGAGAGAAAGAGAGAGAGAGAGAGAGAGAGAGAGAGAGTTGTAGGCTCATTACCTGTGGCGGGGTTAAGGTCAGAGGTCAAGGCTATAGGGGGGCCTTTTTTTACACCTGGTATTATGGTGTTTACCTTTGAGGTGTGTGTGTGTGTGTGTGTGTGTGTGTGTGTGTGTGTGTGTGTGTGTGTGTGTGTGTGTGTGTGTGTGTGTGTGGAAAGGTGCAAACGTGTGTCCAGTGGGTGACTGTCATGCTTGTTAATGTCATGGTATTATGGGGGCAGTGTCATGGGTATTATGGAGCATGGGGATAGTGTCATGGGTGTTATGGGGCAGTGTCATGGGTATCAGGGTAAGGTGTCATGGGGCAGTGTCATGGGTATTATGGGGGTAGTGTCATGGGTATTATGGGGGTAGTGTCATGGGTATTATGGGTGCAGTGTCATGGGTATTATGGAGCAGTGTCAGTGAAGCTCATGTGGATGTGATGAGTGTGGGTAGGTGGGTGTCGCGGGTACTGTATGTGAGTAAAGTAAGCGGCTGGGTGGATGGTGTGGGTGGTTTAGTAGTACAGTAGCGCCATGGGTGGGATCTACGCCTGGTGTGTGGGCGGATGGGTGTAATGAGAAATGGGCGGTGGGTGGATGGTTGGGTGAGTTAGAGTGGGTGGGTGGGTTAGAGAGTGCATGGTAGATGAATGGATGAATGAGTAGGTAAGTGGGTTAGAGTGGGAGGCGGTGGGTGGGTTAAGGTGGGCGGTGGGTTAGAGTGGGAGGTGGATGGATGAGTTGGGTTAAGGTGGGCAAAGGGGGTTAGAGTGGGGCGATGAGTAGGTGGGTTAAGGTGGGTTAGGGCGGGCGGTGGGTTAGAGTGGGAGATAGGTAGGTTAAGGTGAGTGGTGAGTAGGTGGGTTAAAATGCGTGGGTTAGGGTGGGTATCAGCAGTGGTTCATTCAGCCATTGTCATGGGTTGCGTTAGGCTTACCCACGCAACCAACTCCAAAGTTTGTTTTACCAGAGATAAGACGCCCGGCGAGGCATAACTGGGACATGTATTTTTCAATTAGTGTATGTTAGCCAGCCTTTAGGGGGGTGGGCAGTGGAACAGTGTTGTACTGTTCATCGCTTCACACCCAAAAACCTCATTTTAAGTAGTATCCCCTGAGCCATGGGTTAGTTAAGAAGTCGTCTTGACTCTCTCCCTCCTGAAAGGGGGCGGGACACCACACCACACAGAGTCCTCCACCGCACTCCGCCCTGTGGACCGTCGTCGACACGAGACTAAGCGTGTTAACCTAGGTTGTTATCCCCGTGGAAATATCACGTGTGGAAGCCTGGTTGCGACAAAAGCAATCCAGGCTGGTCTATTGCACCTAAATGGTTAATTCAAGTCACGCTTACCAGTCCTCCTTGCCGCGACAACCGTCTATAGTGACTGTCAGTGACGCGAGACTATGTGTGGTAACCCAAGAGTACTTTTTGTTGTTATGGCCGTGGAAAGAAGTTCTTGTGATGAAGCCTGGTTGCAACAAGAGCAATCCAGGCTGGCAGTAAATGTATCACCTGAAGAATTAAGGCTCTGTTAAGTCATACCCATAGTAGAGTAATCACATGTGTCCCCAAGTTGAAATTCTCTTTTAGAAGATTAATTTTATTACAGCGTGAATGTGAGTGACTCGTACATCCATGCAAATTGTAAATCATTGTATGGAAGCTTGACAAATAAATGTAAGTGCAATTATCTGCTCGTATCTGTGATCCTATCTTATTATTACTAAAGGTAATGACTGATTGGTTATGACAAAGTATAACCAATAACTGAGATAGATGTTGGAAATTAATGGAATTCATTAAATCATCATTTATCAAGTATAAATCATGGAATGTCGAGTGGTGGAGTGAACTTCTACGTAGATACACCATAATCTCCTGTAAGTAACCAGTGTGAAGGTATCGAACTCTACGGTAAGAAATAAGAAATACGACATATTATTATCTTTATATAATATAATCCCCCCCTACTACCACTGAACCACCCAAAACCATGACAGCCATTGTAAGCTGGTCCACTTGGCCCCGGCTGTCTTAACACAGCTTATAGTTAGGTCACCAGTCCTCCTCCTCTTATTGTTAATTGTACTCTGCTTCTTCTTGGATTCTTTGTCTTGTTCAGTGTTGTTTAAGAGTCCTTGTTTGTTTGCTTGTTAGAGTTGTTTAGGGTTATGAGTTACTTAATTTTGTTTGTGTGTCGTTGAGTTTCCTTTGTTTCACGATTTGTTAATTCATCCCTTCCCCCAACCAACCCCGCCCCGTAACCCCACCCACTCCCCTCTCCCCACCAACCCACTTCCCACCCTCCCAACCAACCCTCCCCCCACTCCTCCCTCCCCACCCACCCAACCCTCCCCCACCCCAACCAACCCCACTCCCCAACCAACCCACCCAACCAACCAACCCCCCCACCCTCCATTTTTTCAGAGCCATCACTTGTTTCAGCAAATTTCAATAGATTTGCTGTGTAAAAGTACCGAGTATTGAATAGTGCAATGTATAAATATATTTTTTTTCAGGTAAACAGATCATTATTTTCTATTTCTCTCTATTGTTTCAGGTATGGCGAGGCAAGAGTTTAAAGCTGTAGGTGTTTTGGTGAGTTTTTTGTTTTTGTTTTTTTTACTGTTATTGTGTTTGTTTATCGCTCGCTGTGTTTAGTCTGGGTGTGTGTGTATGTTGTGTGGTAGGTTGTGGCGGTGTCCGGGAGGTGAGGATTGTGTCCATGTTAAGGTGTTTAGGACAAGATGATAAGGGTTGGAGAAGGAAGAGGAAGAAAGAAGAGACAGAAGGCGGGAAACATTTAAGAGAGGAGGTACAACGAGATGAATTACAAGGAAGAATGAGGAAGTGCGAGGAGAAAATGAGGAGAGGAAGAAGGAAATATAAAGGGAGACGAGAGAGAGAGATAATAATAGAGAAAGAAAAATACTGCAACAAAAACAAACGAAACTTTGGGCATGAAGCAAACAAAAATTTTCTCCGGCCATTATTAAAGTACTCCCAGTGTGGTCAGGGAGCATCACATTGGCGTAGGAAATCAATTAATAACACTAAGACTACAGCCTAACTCACTCCTCTACCGTAACCAAAATCAATAAGGCTCATCAACTACCAATAAAGAACTTGTGGATGAAATTTCGTTGTAAAGTGACCAATACAACTTGAGTTATCGCGTGGACAACATTTGTAAACAGACTCACGGACGGACAGTACTGGAGCGATGGTGATGATGTAGAGTAACTGTAATGGCCCCAGGCAACCATTAAGGGTGAAGGGTCACAATTATGTTATGACAAGCATGGGGAGATGGTGACCGAGTGGGGATAATTAGTGCCCCCATTAACAAGGTTCCCTGTGAGGGCCAAATCTGTCGCACCTAACGTTACCTTACCTTACTCATCAGCCAGCCAGCCTTCCTCGCCCGCTTGTTCTACAGTATATCCCGAGGCAGCTGTTGATGGTGGGCGTATTATGTTACAGGGAGGTTTGTGTTGTGTTGTAATACTAATAGTAGAAGTTAATAATAATAAACCTTATAAATGGTAATGAAGATTTTGTAAACATTTAAAAAAAACAATAATAATATTAAAACAAGTAATAATAAGTTTGTCAAGAATATTAATGATAACAATTAGAAAAACGTACCATGAAAATCCGATTGAAAATAAAATATAAACAGGAAGTATCAAGAATAGACAATAAAAAATTATAAAAGCAGGAATGGGAAGAATATAAATAACTAGAAAATAATAAAACAACAAAATAAATGAACAAAATGCGCGTAGATATTAGGGACGATAAAGAAAATATGATAAAATTGAAGAAAGAAAATACTGTATCTAACCAAAATGAGTAAATGAATTAACAGAGATTATAAATAAATTGTTTAAATCTTATAATATGTAAATTAAGAGATTAAAATATACTAAACACGGTGGATAAAGTTATAATGGCGGAATGTTATCGTGGTGGTATGTGATATAAAGTTATCTAAATGTATCCTCCAAGTCGCTACTGTTCCGCATCTTACATAACTTTATCCTATCATAAATATTGGTTATCTTGTGGGCAATAAAATGTTGGATAACGCTCCGTGTATGTGTGTGTATGTGGGGGTCGTAGTCTAAGAGGTTCGTAAGTTAAACTCGTCTCGTGAGGTGTACGAATGTTGGGTCTCTCCGTCTCACTTAATCAGTGTCACATAAACGTCATAACATTCCTGAGTTTATGCTTGAAGAATTGTTTAGTTTTCCTTCCCAAGAGCTTATAATCATATGTATTTATTTTATGTATTTGTAATCTTATAAGACCTTTCAAATATGTGGAAATAGGGGATTTAAAATGACTATCTGGGTGACTGGGTGCCGCCATTTTGATGATGAAGCCGCTAAGTCAAGCGGCCATACCCGTCTTACTAGTATCAACTCGAGGCTGAATATAAAATTTTTGACCTAGTGACGTCAAACATTAGTTATTCAGACAAATAATAAAGAATAAGAGATATTGAAAGTCATTATAATCAATAAAGAAGACGTGGAATTATTCATATGACAGATGCGACGTTCATATGGAAATACGTCAATGTTGTAATAGTGAGGCAACACGTTACCCTTGGAAGGTATATACGATGTTGATATACCTTACTTATCATAACATTGTCGCCCTTGTTTTATATACAGTAGACTCGCTCCTTAGGCTGCATTTGCGCAATTTGTATTGGTGAAATCTGTCCAGGTTAGCTTAGCAAGACGTAAACAGTTGCTTCAGAAGACTAGGTAATGCCATACTGTCTAACGTGTACAAATATCATTATTTAATTTCTGTGGATATCAGTAACTGGGGTTTATTTACTTGGCTCTCATTTACAGGAACTCCTCTTGAATATTTTGTTTTCAGTTTAGTTAAAGTAAATAAGCTTGAATGACAGTCAAGAGACATACTAGTAGCACCTCTGTGATGGGTGGAGGTGTGATGGGTATGAGGGTGGAGGTGTGAGGGTGGAGTGCATGGGATTGGAGGGCTTGAGGGTGATGGCTATGAGGGTGGAGGGTGTGAGAGTGTGGGGCGTGAGGGTGTAGGACGTGAGGGTGTAGGACAGGAGGGTGGAGGGCGTGGGAGTGTAGGGCATAAGGGTAGAGGGTGTGAGAGTGTGGGGCGTGAGGGTGGAGGGATTGAGGACGTGAGGGTGGAGGGCGTGAGGGTGCGGGACGTGGGGTGTGTGAGGATGGAGAGCATGAGGGTGGAGGGCGTGAGGGCTGAGGCGTGAGGATGGAGGGGGTGGGTGGGGGGGGCGTGAGGGTGGGGGGGTGGAGGGTGGAGGGCGTGAGGTGGAGGCGTAAGGTGGAGGACGTGAGGGGTGGGGGGCGTGAGGGTGGAGGGCGTGAGGGGTGGAGGGCGTGAGGGGTGGAGGGTGGAGGGCGAGAGGGTGGAGGGCGTGAGGGAGGGCGTGAGGGTGGGGGCGTGAGGTGGGAGGGCGTGGGGGTGGAGGAGCGTGAGGGGTGGAGGGTGGGTGGGGGCGTGAGGGTGGAGGGGGGGGCGGAGGTGCAGGGCGGTGGGGGGGCGTAGGGTGGAGGACGAGGGTGGAGGGCGTGTGGGGAGGGGCGTGAGGGGTAGAGGGACGTGAGGGTGGGGGGCGTGAGGATGGAGGGCGTGAGGGTGGAGGGCGCGAGGGTGGAGGGCGTGGTGGAGGGCGTGAGGGTGGAGGGCGGAGGGTGGAGGACGGAGGGTGGAGGGTGAGGTGGGGGTGCACTGGGTCGCTTGCAGCTCCTATTGATCCTTCTGCAGAGGGCGGGTCTCGTTACTGCCCGGCTGCTGTTGCTACTGTTGTGACTACTGTTGCTGCTGTTGTGACTACTGTTGCTGCTGTTGTGACTACTGTTGCTGCTGCTGTTGTGACTACTGTTGCTGCTGTTGTGACTACTGTTGTAACTAATGTTGCTGCTGTTTTTACTACTGTTGCTGCTGTTTTGACTACTGTTGCTGCTGTTTTGACTACTGTTGTGACTACTGTTGCTGCTGTTGTGACTACTGTTACTGTTTTGACTACTGTTGCTGCTGTTGTGACTACTGTTGCTGCTGTTGCGACTACTGTTGCTGCTGTTGCGACTACTGTTGCTGCTGTTGTGACTACTGTTGCTGCTGCTGTGACTACTGTTGCTGCTGCTGTGACTACTGTTGCTGCTGTTGCGACTACTGTTGCTGTTGTGACTACTGTTGCTGCTGCTGTGACTACTGTTGCTGCTGTTGTGATTACTGTTACTGCTGTTGTGACTACTGTTGCTGCTGTTTTGACTACTGTTGCTGCTGTTGTGACTACTGTTGCTGCTGCTGTGACTACTGTTGCTGCTGTTGTGATTCATTACTGCTGTTGTAGTACTGTTGCTGCTGTTGTGACTACTTTGCTGCTGTTGTGACTACTGTTGCTGCTGTTGTGACTACTGTTGCTGCTGTTTTGACTACTGTTGCTACTGTTGTGACTACTGTTGTGCTGCTGTTTTGACTACTGTTGCTGCTGCTGTGACTACTGTTGCTGCTGTTGTGATTACTGTTACTGCTGTTGTGACTACTGTTGCTGCTGTTTTGACTACTGTTGCTGCTGTTGTGACTACTGTTGCTGCTGCTGTGACTACTGTTGCTGCTGTTGTGATTACTGTTACTGCTGTTGTAGTACTGTTGCTGCTGTTGTGACTACTTTTGCTGCTGTTGTGACTACTGTTGCTGCTGCTGTGACCTGTTGCTGCTGTTGTGGCTACTGTTGCTGCTGTTGTGACTACTGTTGCTGCTGTTGTGACTACTGTTGCTGCTGTTTGACTACTGTTGCTGCTGTTGTGACTACTGTTGCTGCTGCTGTGACTACTGTTGCTGCTGTTGTGATTACTGTTACTGCTGTTGTGAGTACTGTTGCTGCAGTTGTGACTACTTTTGCTGCTGTTGTGACTACTGTTGCTGCTGTTGTGACTACTGTTGCTGCTGTTTTGACTACTGTTGCTACTGTTGAGACTACTGTTGCTACTGTTGTGACTACTGTTGCTGCTGTTGTGGCTACTGTTGCTACTGTTGAGACTACTTTTGCTACTGTTGTGACTAATGTTACTGCTGTTGTGACTACTGTTGCTGCTGTTGTGGCTACTGTTGCTGCAGTTGTGACTACTTTGCTGCTGTTGTGACTACTGTTGCTGCTGTTGTGACTACTGTTGCTGCTGTTTTGACTACTGTTGCTACTGTTGCTACTGTTGTGACTACTGTTGCTGCTGTTGTGGCTACTGTTGCTACTGTTGAGACTACTTTTGCTACTATTGTGACTAATGTTACTGCTGTTGTGACTACTGTTGCTGCTGTTGTGGCTACTGTTGCTGCTGTTGTTAATACTTTGCTGTTGTTGTGACTACTGTTGCTGCTGTTGTAGCTAGTTGCTGCTGTTGTGATTACTGTTGCTGTTGTGACTACTGTTGCTGCTGTTGTGGCTAGTTGCTGCTGGTGACTACTGTTGCTGCTGTTGTGGCTACTGTTGCTACTGTTGTGACTACTGTTGCTGCTGTTGTGAGTACTGTTGCTACTGTTGTGATTACTGTTGCTGCTGTTGTGACTACTGTTGCTGCTGTTGTGACTACTGTTGCTGCTGTTTTGACTACTGTTGCTACTGTTGAGACACTGTTGCTACTGTTGTGACTACTGTTGCTGCTGTTGTGGCTACTGTTGCTACTGTTGAAACTACTTTTGCTACTGTTGTGACTAATGTTACTGCTGTTGTGACTACTGTTGCTGCTGTTGTGGCTACTGTTGCTGCTGTTGTGCTACTGTTGCTGCTGTTGTGCTACTGTTGCTGCTGTTGTGGTTACTGTTGTGGCTACTGTTGCTGCTGTTGTGGCTACTGTTGCTGCTGTTGTGGCTACTGTTGCTGCTGTTGTGACTACTGTTGCTGCTGTTTGTGACTACTGTTGCTGCTGTTGTGACTACTGTTGCTGCTGTTGTGAGCTACTGTTGCTGCTGTTGTGACTAGTTGCTGCTGTTGTGACTACTGTTGCTGCTGTTGTGAGTATGTTACTGCTGTTGTGACTTCTGTTGTTGCTGTTGTGGCTACTGTTGCTGCTGTTGTGGCTACTGTTGCTGCTGTTGTGACTACTGTTGCTGCTGTTGTAGTACTGTTGCTACTGTTGTGACTACTGTTGTTGCTGTTGTGGCTACTGTTGCTGCTGTTGTGACTACTGTTGCTGCTGTTGTGACTACTGTTGCTGCTGTTGTGACTACTGTTTTAACTACTGTTGCTGCTGTTGTGGCTACTGTTGCTGCTGTTTTGACTACTGTTTTAACTACTGTTGCTGCTGTTGGCTACTGTTGCTGCTGTTGTGACTACTGTTGCTGCTGTTGTGACTACTGTTGCTGCTGTTGTGACTACTGTTGCTGCTGTTGCTACTGTTTTAACTACTGTTGCTGATATTTTGGCGACTGTTGCTGCTGTTGTGACTACTGTTGCTGCTGTTGTGACTACTTTTGCTGCTGTTGTGACTACTGTTGCTGCTGTTGTGACTACTATTGTTGCTGTTGTGGCTACTGTTGCTGCTGTTGTGATTACTGTTGCTGCTGTTGTGGCTACTGTTGCTGCTGTTGTGACTATTGTTGCTGCTGTTGTGATTACTGTTGCTGCTATTGTGGCTATTGTTGCTGCTGTTGTGACTACTGTTGCTGCTGTTGTGGCTACTGTTGTGGCTACTGTTGCTGCTGTTGTGATTACTGTTGCTGCTGTTGTGGCTACTGTTGCTGCTGTTGTGCTACTGTTGTGGCTACTGTTGCTGCTGTTGTGATTACTGTTGCTGCTGTTGTGACTACTGTTGCTGCTGTTGTGACTACTGTTGCTGCTGTTGTGACTACTGTTGCTGCTGTTTTGACTACTGTTGCTGCTGTTGTGATTACTGTTGCTGCTGTTGTGGCTACTGCTGCTGCTGATTGTGTGTTGCTGCTGTTGTGGCTACTGTTGCTGTTGTTGTGGCTACTGTTGTGGCTACTGTTGCTGCTGTTGTGGCTAACTGATGCTGCTGTTGTGGTTACTGTTGTTGCTGCTGTTGTGACTACTGTTGCTACTGTTGTGACTACTGTTGCTGCTGTTGTGAATACTGTTGCTGCTGTTTGGCCACTATTGCTGCTGTTGTGGTTACTGTTGTTGCTGTTGTGACTACTGTTGCTGCTGTTGTGATTACTGTTGCTGCTATTGTGGTTACTGTTGCTACTGTTGTTACTTTACTGTTGCTGCTTAGTGATGGTAGTAGATGAGGTTGGTAGTAGTGGTTGCGATGGTGGTTATGCCGCTGGTTAGTAATGGGAGTTGATTATGGTGGTGGTCGTGGTATTGTTGGTAATGGTGGTAGTAATGGTGGTACTAATGGTGGTGGTAATGGCTATGGTTGTAGTGTTGTCAAATGCAATGGCTGTGCTGCTGGTTAGTGGCCGTGCTGTGGTGGTTACTGTTTTGGGTGGCTATGGTGGTGGTGGTAATGGTGGTAGTTATTGTTGATGAAAGCACCTCTGTTTATTTTGGTCTCTCTCTCTCTCTCTCTCTCTCTCTCTCTCTCTCTCTCTCTCTCTTCTCTCTCTCTCTCTCTCTCTCTCTCTCTCTCTCTCTCTCTCTCTCTCTCTCTGGCGTGTGTGTGTCGTGCCATGGTTTTATTTCGTTTATTGACACGATGCAATACACAAAACAATACCACAAATTTACACACGACACGAGATATAAAACACACACACACACACACACACACACACACACACACACACACACACACACACACACACACACACACACACCGTCTGGCGTCCCCGTTGTGTAGGGTTTATCTACACCCACTACCAGGTCATCAGAAGACAGACAGGTGTGTAAAGGTCATTAGAGAATATATGCAGTGTGACTCATTAACCGACAGGTGCACTGTAGCCATCACGGTACAGGTGTTCAGTGTCAGGAGAGGTGGGAGACTGCAGCGACAGGTGTAGGAGGGAGCGTGGGAGAGGCTTAGGAGGTCGTGGGAAAGTTGACGACAGATGTGGGTGATGTTTTATTGTGTGTGTGTGTGTGTGTGTGTGTGTGTGTGTGTGTGTGTGTGTGTGTGTGTGTGTGTGTGTGTGTCCCCTTCACCTCCCTCCTTCCCCTTTCCAACCTTCCCCACTACCTTCTACCCCCTCCCCTGCCAGTCCTCTTAGGCCCCAATCTAGCTTAATCTAACCATAAGATTTAGGGCCCCAGTCCTGATAGACCTAACCTCACCTCCCGTAAAGGTCATCTTACACAACACCTTAACGTGACTGTGGTGTTTACGCTTGATTCTACTCTATATAAATGGTTATTATTATCCGTTACTTTACATGTTTGGTGTTATGTATCTTGATAAACATAATAATTAGTGGAAAGAGAAGAAATAGTGGTGTTACATACGAGGTCTGTCCGGAAAGTATCCAGCCATTGTGAATATCGTGAGAACTGGTTGTGCGGCCTTGATGTAACTTGGCAGCCACTCAGAGAGGACCGTACTGCGCATGCATGAACAGCTACACTCCCGTGGGACAACTCAGTTGACCGGCAGACGCCGTTGAGTGAGCGTGGGTACTGTGTGACCTTTGCATTTACAATGATCAAACAATAACGAAGGAGTACTACATCGAAGTTCTTCGCCGGCTGAGGGATGCAGTAAGAAGAAAACGACCGCAGCTGTGGGCAAGTGGTGACTGGCAGCTTCATCATGACAACGCACCTGCCCATTCTTCACGTCTCGTGCAGGGTTTTTGGCAAAACATCGCATCACCCAGGTCTCTCAGCCCCTACAGCCCAGATTTGGCTCCTGCGACTTCTGGCTTTTCTCCAAAGCTAAAATCGCCATTGAAACGGAGGAGATTTCAGACCGTGGACGAGATTAAGGAGAATGCGATGAGGCAGCTGATGAAGATCCCGAAAGAGGACTTTGCAGACTGTTTTGAAAAGTGGAAGGGACGCTGGGAGAAGTGTGTGAGGTCCCAAGGGGAGTACCTTGAAGGGGACTAAGGCTCCATTGTCCTTGGTAAGCAATATTTTTTTTTAATAGTAAATGGCTGGATACTTTCCGGGCAGACCTCGTACATTAAAGACAGCCAATACTTCACGGTTATATATGGATCGAACATTATGTGAGCCAATGAGTTATAAGAGGAGGGCGGGCTTCTTAACCTAGCCAGAGTACCGTCCGCATACCTGAGGGTTGGCGACCACAGTCCTCCACTCTCAACGTTCTCGGGCTGTTTTTGCCAATCCTCTAAGGTCTTGTATCTCTCTGGGGACCCAGTTGTTTAATTTCATTCCTCCATCCCTGTCACTGCCTTCCCCTGGCCCTCCTACCCTCAACTTCACCCATTAATATTTCTGTTCTTATTCCCTTATTCCTTAATTATATGGCCAAAGGCTATACTGTAGTGCCGAGTCATTATTGTTCCGATATCGTAAGTTGGTAACGTGAGGAATTTAATTTCATACTGAGAGAGAGAGAGAGAGAGATTTCAGTTGAATAAGTGAACTAATTATGGACGAGGAAAACACGAGCAATCTCACTTCTACCTTGAGTCGAGCGGAGAGAGAGAGAGAGAGAGAGAGAGAGAGAGAGAGAGAGAGAGAGAGACTCTTATTACCAGGATGGAAGGAAACAGGATATAGTATCAATAAGGGGCAGGATTAACCAGTATAGGATGGATATGAGGATACGTTAATCCTTAGAGTACGATGGTTTAACCCCACGAGTTAGTGACATCGTACTCAAGGGATTATATACGTTAAGAGTACTTGTGGGAATAATTCATAGTACTCAAGGGGTTAAGACATCATACTCAAGGGGTTAAGACATCATACTCAAGACACTTTACACCTTACAGTGACGTCGCCACCATAAGACACACACGGACGATGGTGCAGTCTGAAGATTTCTATCCTAATTTGCATATGGAAAGTACTTTGACTTTCTCGTCTCATCATCTACACCGGGGTTGTAATGAATCACTGGAGAGAGAGAGAGAGAGAGAGAGAGAGAGAGAGAGAGAGAGAGAGAGAGAGTTAGTTAAAAGATTATAGGAATTACGTGAAGATTAGGCACTCAGCTTATTTCACTTTTAAGATTAACCTGACCTGACCTGACCTGACCTGACCTGACCTGACCTGACCTAACCTAACCTAACCTGACCTGACCTGACCTAACTAACTAACATAAACATCGCTAAGGGTAGAGTGATGTTTAAACGTATTGAGTTATTACCGAGAAACTTAAAACAAAAGAACATTAAGAGACCATAAGTGGTCCTGTGGTCTGGTGGTCTTTTTAGGGGAAAGCATATGGTCCTGTGGGCTGGTGGTCTTTTTAAGGAAACCATGGTTCTTGTGGTCTGGTGGTCTTATTAGGGAAACCATAAGTGGTCCTGTGGTCTGGTGGTCTTTTAAGGGAAACCATAAGTGGTCCTGTGGTCTGGTGGTCTTTATTAAGGAAACCATAAGTGGTCCTTGGTCTTATTTAGGGAAACCATATGGTCCTGTGGTCTGGTGGTCTTTTTAAGGAAACCATAAGTGGTCCTGTGGTCTGGTGGTCTTTTTAAGGGAAACCATAAGTGGTCCTGTGGTCTGGTGGTCTTTTAAGGAAACCATAAGTGGTCCTGTGGTCTTATTTAGGGAAACCATAAGTGGTCCTGTGGTCTGGTGGTCTTTTTAAGGGAAACCATAAGTGGTCCTGTGGTCTGGTGGTCTTTTTAGAAACAAAGTGGTCCTTGGTCTGGTGGTCTTCAAAAGAGGCCATGATGACGCATCCTCAAGAATTTCTGATCAACGAGTCGGTCAGATGGTCCAGTCGGGAGGCTGGGAGGAAGGAAGGAGGAGGATGGAAGGAGTAATGAAGGAGGAAGGATGGAGGAAATGGGGAAGGAGGAGAAGTGGAAGGGAGTAAGGAAGGAGGAAAAGATGGAGGAAGTAAGGAAGGAGGGAAGGCCCCAAGTCGATGCCATAAGGAAGATGATATTTAGTTGGAGGTGAGGTAGAGGTGTGGGGAGAGTTAGGTACCTTAGGGTGATGGGGGGGTGATGGGGGTGGGGGTGATGCTGGTGGTAGCCGGTGGGACACAGTTAATACCATGCATGACAAATATGGTATCGAGGTGTGTGTGTAAATGGTAGTGTAAGTGGTCTGACTCACCCCTCACAACACACACACACACACACACTGATCATTCATTCATTCATTCATTCATTGTTATTCATCTTGTGTAATTTTTTTCTGTGATCACGAGTTGTAGTTGATTATCCAAAATTTCTGGAGATAATGAAGAGATAGAAGGAGGTTGATAAATGTGTAGGAAGAGTAGACGGTGATTAAGGAGAGTTGTTATTGTTGTTTTGATGTTGTGAGTTATTGGTCCCAGTGTCCTTGTACCTGTGCTTGTGACCCATACCTGTGCTTGTGTCTGTACCTGTGCTTGTGTCTGTACCTGTGTGTGTCTGTACCTGTGCTTGTGTCTGTACCTGTGCTTGTATCTGTACCTGTGCTTGTATTGACCGTACCTGTGCTTGTGTCTGTACCTGTGCTTGTATCTGTACCTGTGCTTGTGTGTGTCTGTACCTGTGCTTGTGTCTGTGCACACATGTACCTGTGCTTGTGTCTGTACCTGTGCTTGTGTGTACTGTGCTTGTATCTGTACCTGTGCTTGTGACCGTACCTGTGCTTGTGTACTGTGCTTGTATCTGTATGTGCTTGTCTGTACCTGTGTGTCTGTACCTGTGCTTGTATGTCTGTACCTGTGCTTGTGTGTCTGTACCTGTGCTTGTGTCTGTACCTGGCTTGTATCTGTACCTGTGCTTGTCTGTACCTGTGCTTGTGTCTGTACCTGTGCTTGTATCTGTACCTGTGCTTGTGTCTGTACCTGTGCTTGTATCTGTACCTGTGCTTGTGACCGTACCTGTGCTTATGACCGTACCTGTGCTTGTGTCCGTACCTGTGATTGTGTCTGTACCTGTGATTGTATCTGTACCTGTGCTTGTATCTGTACCTGTGCTTGTGTCTGTACCCGCCCCTCCTGACCTGACCAGTAGATGATTTTGGTGTCTGAGGAAGGATTTTTTTTTTCAGTTGTGCTCTAACTTTCTAAGGCAGCCATCGATCGGGGAAGAAGAAATCATTGAGAAATATTGTGTTAGGTCCTGGCCAAGTGATACCCGTGGTGTTATTGAATGATTGGGGCATGAGGGTGGCAGGCTTGGGCACATGAGGGTGGGTATTGCGGGCGTACGGGTGGTGGGTGGGATGTGTTATGAGTAATGGTGTGTGGTGGTGAGATGGTGGTGGAAGGCGGAACTGGGTGGGTAAGTGGTGGTGGAGGGTAGAACTGGGCGGTAAGTGTTGGTGGTTGGAGGGCGGAACTGGGTGGTAAGTAGTGGTGGAGGGTAGAACTGGGCGGTAAGTGTTGGTGGTTGGAGGCGGAACTGGGTGGTAAGTAGTGGTGGAGGGTAGAACTGGGCGGTAAGTGGTGGTGGTTGGAGGGCGGAACTGGTGGTAAGTGGTGGTGGAGGGTAGAACTGGGCGGTAAGTGGTGGTGGTTGGAGGCGGAACTGGGCGGTAAGTGTTGGTGGAGGGGTAGAACTGGGCGGTGAGGTGGTGGAGGCGGAACTGGGTGGTAAGAAGTGGTGGTGGAGGTAGAACTGGGCGGTAAGTGGTGGTGGAGGGTAGAACTGGGCAGTAAGTGTTGGTGGTTGGAGGCGGAACTGGGTGGTA
>NW_024747997.1:477114-542114 GCF_018991925.1 Homarus americanus | reverse complement strand
GTAGAGAGGGTGAGGTGAGGGTGAGGTGTGGGAGGGTGAGGTGTGGAGAGGGTGAGGTGTGGAGGGGGTGAGGTGTGGAGAGGGTGAGGTGTGGAGAGAGTGAGGTAGTGTTTCTTAAGTATACACCACCTCAGGTTACGGTGCTCACCTAGCTGTATTACGTCAGAGTTTATTTCCATGTGTTACGCCATTGTTTACATCTCTTTGACCCTCCGTGTGACGCAATTGTTTATATACCTGTGTGACCGCATTTGTTTACATCAGCGTGTGTTTACCCCTTTCCCCCCCTTACTCCCCATACAGTTTGACGTCATTGTTTACTTAGTGTGTTTTATGGGCGTCCACTTGTTGCTCGGCGAGGGAATTGGTCACGCGTCCACACTGTCTGTTTGTCTGTCTGTCTGTCTGTCTGTCTGTCTGTTTGTTGATATCACTCCTGTGCTTACTGGTAGGGAGGGAGATGGTGGTTGTGGTAATTGTGGTTGTTATGGGATTGATGGTGGTTGCCTTTGTGGTTTTGTTAGTGTAGGTACGATAGTGGTTGTGGTGATTCAGGAATGATTGTGGTGATTGTGGTAGTGTAGGTACAATTGTGGGTACGTGGTAGTGTGGGTACGATTGTGGTAGTGTGGGTATTCGATTGTGATAGTGTGGGTATTCGATTGTGATAGTGTGGGTACGATTGTGGTAGTGTGGGTACGATTGTGGTAGTGTGGGTACGATTGTGGTAGTGTGGGTACGATTGTGGTAGTGTAGGTGCGATTGTGGTAGCGTGGGTGCGATTGTGGTAGTGTGGTAGATGGTGTGCCTCTGTGGTGGTTGAAGTTGTATCAGTTATTGTTTGTGTTGTGGTTGTTGTGGTGATTGTATTGTGGTTGTTATAGTGGCGTGATTGCTCTTGTTGTATACCCTGGTGGTGAAGATAATGGTGATTCTATGCTTGGTGATTGCAATAACAGGATAAGTAACAAGTCTTCCTTTAACCTGGTGTGACACACACACACACCAAGTCAGCAGCCACGGGACACCATTCAGTAATATTTCCTGATGATGATGGTGATGGTGGTGGTGGTGAATGCACTTGGTGACAATAACAAGAGGAGTAGAAATCGCTGTGTCATCCACCATTCCTTACTTGGTGACCCGTGGCCTCACACATAAGGAAAAAAAATCACCATCACAGGAATTTTGGTGAATCATATTATATAACTTGGTGAAGAACTGTGTAGGGCTTCTTGGTGACACGACGGACGGACGGACGAACACCTGCAGGGGGGGGGGTCTTGGTGCCATAGGTTATATTATGTTGTCACCATTGTAATACCACCAGTCTGTGTTGTATCTCGGCTGGTGATAGTGTGTGTGTGTGTGTGCGTGTGTGTGTGTGTGTGTGTGTGTGTGTTGGGTTTCTGTTCCTCGTCTGTTTTTGTTTCTGAAGAATTTGTGTTTTTGTTTTGTCTGTGTGTTTTTGTTCCTCTATTATTCTTGCTGGTGTTTGTTCTTTGTTTCGTTGTTTATTGTTGTTTGGGTGTTTCTTTGCTCTTAATGTGTGTTTGTTTTATGTTTTGTTCCATTGATGGTTTGTGTATACCCTTGTCTGTGTTTGTTCCTTGTTTGGTATTTTTTGTTTGTTTGTTTATTCTTGTTTTTTATAACTTAGTGTTTATGTTTGTTCTTCCCTTCTCTGTCCTTGTTTGTTTGTTTGTTTGTGGGCAGTGTTTACCGTAGTGTGTGGGACAGGTAGGTATTTGCTGTGGGGTTAGTGTGGGGGTGTGTGTGTGTGGGGGGTGTATGTGTGTGGGGTGGTGTGTGTGTGTGTGTGTGTGTGTGTGTGTGTGTGTGTGTGTGTGTGTGTAAAACTGGAGGAGGAACGGGCGGGAAAAAGGTGGAGGATAAAAGATGTGGGTGAGTGGGCGTGAGGATGGAGGGTGGGGAGGTGTATGGGTGGGCGTGGAGGGTGGGAAGGTGTATGGGTGGGCGTGAGGGTGGCGGGCGGACAGATGGTGGTGGAGGAAGCCGCCCATCAACGGCATTAAGGCAGGTGTCCCCCACCACCAGTGACCAGCTTTGGGGGGGTGGGGGAGGGTGTTAGAGTCGAGTAAGTGTGTGTGGGACCGAGTGTGAGGAAGTGAGTGTGAGGAAGTAAGTGTGAGGAAGTGAGTGTAAGTGTGAGGAAGTGAGTGTAAGTGTGAGAAAGTGAGTGTAAATGTGAGGAAGTGAGTGTAAGTATGAGGAAGTGAGTGTAAGTGTGAGAAAGTGAGTTTAAGTGTGAGGAAGTGAGTGTAAGTGTGAGGAAGTGAGTGTAAGTGTGAGAAAGTGAGTGTAAATGTGAGGAAGTGAGTGTAAGTATGAGGAAGTGAGTGTAAGTGTGAGAAAGTGAGTTTAAGTGTGAGGAAGTGAGTGTAAGTGTGAGGAAGTGAGTGTAAGTGTGAGAAAGTGAGCATAAGTGTGAGGAAGTGAGTGGTATGAGGAAGTGAGTGTAAGTGTGAGAAAGTGAGTTTAAGTGTGAGGAAGTGAGTGTAAGTGTGAGGAAGTGAGTGTAAGTGTGAGAAAGTGAGCATAGTGTGTGGAAAATAAGTGTGACTGCAGGGCTCATTCAGGTGTGAGTTAAATCCCATATAAACGTGAGTAAGTGAAGTATGAGGTAGTAGTGACGTCAGTAGGGGAGCCTCACACACCAATTAAGGCTTCACCCTCACCTTGCACCTCCTCCTCCTCCTCCTCCTCCTCCTCCTCCTCCTCCTCGGCGTCACAAGCACTTAAACTCCCAAGAAATTTGCCTCAGTGGTGCGTGTTGACGGAGAGACGGGAGACAGACGGATGGAGAGGCTGAAGGAGAGAATGACGGAGAGACGGGAGACAGACGGATGGAGAGGCTGAAGGAGAGAAAGACGGAGAGACGGGAGACAGACGGATGGAGAGGCTGAAGGAGAAAGACGGAGAGACGGGAGACAGACGGATGGAGAGGCTTAAGGAGAGAAAGACGGATAGACGGGAGACAGACGGATGGAGAGGCTGAAGGAGAGAAAGACGGAGAGACGGGAGACAGACGGATGGGGAGGTTGAAGGAGAAAGACGGAGAGACGGGAGACAGATGGATGGAGAGACTGAAGGAGAGAATGACGGAGAGACGGGAGACAGACGGATGGAGAGGCTTAAGGAGAGAATGACGGAGAGAAGACGGGAGACAGACGGTGAGAGGCTGAAGGAGAGAAAGACGGAGAGACGGGAGACAGACGGATGGGGGAGGTTGAAGGAGAGAAAGACGGAGAGACGGGAGACAGACGGATGGAGAGGCTGAAGGAGAGAAAGACGAGAGACGGGAGACAGACGGATGGAGAGGCTTAAGGAGAGAAAGACGGATAGACGGGAGACAGACGGATGGAGAGGCTGAAGGAGAAAGACGGAGAGACGGGAGACAGACGGATGGGGAGGTTGAAGGAGAGAAAGACGGAGAGACGGGAGACAGATGGATGGAGAGACTGAAGGAGAGAATGACGGAGAGACGGGAGACAGACGGATGGAGAGGCTAAGGAGAGAATGACGGAGAGACGGAGACAGACGGGTGGAGAGGCTGAAGGAGAAAGACGGAGAGACGGAGACAGACGGATGGGGAGGTTGAAGGAGAGAAAGACGGAGAGACGGGAGACAGACGGATGGAGAGGCTGAAGGAGAGAAAGACGGAGACGGGAGACAGACGGATGGAGAGGCTGAAGGAGAAAGACGGAGAGACGGGAGACAGACGGATGGGGAGGCTGAAGGAGAGAAAGACGGAGAGACGGGAGACAGACGGATGGGGAGGTTGAAGGAGAGAAAGACGGAGAGACGGGAGACAGACGGGTGGGAGGCTGAAGGAGAGAAAGACGGAGAGACGGGAGACAGACGGATGGAGAGGCTGGAAGGAGAAAGACGGAGAGACGGGAGACAGAGCGGATGGGGAGGTTGAAGGAGAGAAAGACGGAGAGACGGGAGACAGACGGATGGAGAGGTTGAAGGAGAAAGACGGAGAGACGGGAGACAGACGGATGGAGGCTGAAGGAGAGAAAGACGGAGAGACGGGAGACAGACGGATGGGGAGGTTGAAGGAGAGAAAGACGGAGAGACGGGAGACAGACGGGTGGAGAGGCTGAAGGAGAGAAAGACGGAGACGGGAGACAGACGGATGGAGAGGCTGAAGGAGAGAAAGACGGAGAGACGGGAGACAGACGGATGGAGAGGCTGAAGGAGAGAAAGACGGAGAGACGGGAGACAGACGGATGGGGAGGTTGAAGGAGAGAAAGACGGAGACGGGAGACAGACGGATGGGGAGGTTGAAGGAGAGAAAGACGGAGAGACGGGAGACAGACGGATGGAGAGGCTGAAGGAGAGAAAGACGGAGAGACGGGAGACAGACGGATGGAGGCTGAAGGAGAGAAAGACGGAGACGGGAGACAGACGGGTGGAGAGGCGAAGGAGAGAAAGACGGAGAGACGGGAGACAGACGGATGGAGAGGCTGAAGGAGAGAAAGACGGAGAGACGGGAGACAGACGGATGGGGGAGGTTGAAGGAGAAAGACGGAGAGACGGGAGACAGACGGATGGGGAGGTTGAAGGAGAGAAAGACGGAGAGACGGGAGACAGACGGATGGGAGGCTGAAGGAGAAAGACGGAAAACGGGAGACAGACGGATGGAGGCTGAAGGAGAGAAAGACGGAGAGACGGGAGACAGACGGATGGAGAGGCTGAAGGAGAGAAAGACGGAGAGACGGGAGACAGACGGATGGAGAGGCTTAAGGAGAGAAAGACGAGAGACGGGAGACAGACGGATGGAGAGGCTGAAGGAGAGAAAGACGGAGAGACGGGAGACAGACGGATGGAGAGTTAAGGAGAGAAAGACGGAGAGACGGGAGACAGACGGATGAGAGGCTTAAGGAGAAAGACGGAGAGACGGGAGACAGACGGATGGAGAGGCTGAAGGAGAGAAAGACGGAGAGACGGAGACAGACGGATGGAGAGGCTTAAGGAGAGAAGAGGAGACGGGAGACAGACGGATGGAGAGGCTTAGGGAGAGAAAGACGGAGAGACGGGAGACAGACGGATGGACGGAGAGACTTAAGGAGAGACAGACGGACTGAGAAAAGGAGATATAGACGGACAGACGAAGAGACAGGGGACAGAGGCTTTAGAAGAGATAGACTTAGAAGAGACAGACGGACAGAGACTTAAGGAGAGATAGACGAGAGACGGAAGAGACAGACGGACGCAATCAACATGAAACATTAGAATTTTTCCTCGTATACAACATTGTGAATGAGACAGTAATTGAGAGCTGGAAGGATCATTATTTTTCCAATGATGTATAAGTAGTGAGGTTAGGTTAGGTTAGGTTAGGTTAGGTAAGGTCAGGTTAGGTTAGGGTTTATGTTAGGTTAGGTTAGGTTAGGTTAGGGTTAGGTTAGGTTAGGTTAAGGATAGTTATTCTGAGGTCAAGGTTAGATTAGAATATTTGGGTGAGTTATGCTCTCTCTCTCTCTTCACTGCTATCTTTCCTCCTCTCTCTCTCTCCACTGCTATCTTTCCTCTCTCTCTCTCTCTCCACTGCTTTCTTTCCCCCTCCACTGCTATCTTCTTGCCTCTTCTCTCTCTCTCTCAACAAACCGGAATATTACACCAAAACAAGAGGTCAGGACAAGAGGGTGACCTACCAGACCCTTCCCCTCCCTCCTTCCCCCTCCCCCTCCCTCCTTCCCCTCCCCCCCACACCTCATATGACGCAGTTCCCAGGTGTAGCGGGCGGCTTAAGGCAGGTGACTGGTTGACTGGTATCTGCCCACTCTGTGAAATTGCGGCTATGAAACACGCAAGAGGGTCTTATATACGGGTTATATTTATACATGGGGAGATGGTGTATACATGGGGAGATGGTGTATACATGGGAGATGGTGTATACATGGGGTGATGGTGTATACATGGGAGATGGTGTATACATGGGAGATGGTGTATACATGGGGTGATGGTGTATACATGGGAGATGGTGTATACATGGGAGATGGTGTATACATGGGAGATGGTGTATACATGGGAGATGGTGTATACATGGAGTGATGGTGTATACATGGGTGATGGTGTATACATGGGAGATGGTGTATACATGGAGTGATGGTGTATACATGGGTGATGGTGTATACATGGGTGATATTTTATACATAAAGATATACACGGGAAATATTACATCTATAAGAGAATAATTTTGTCACCCTCGATTTAACGGACTTCCATCTTTCTATAGTCCTTAAATGGAGGTTTCATATCTAACAAACTCTCGATATAACGGACTCTCTCTTGATATAGTACGTTAAAAGAGGTTTCATATCTAACGAACCTCAATATAACGGACTCTCCTCTTGATATAGTACGTTAAAAGAGAGGTTTCATATCTACCAACCCTCGATATAACGGACTCTCCTCTTGATATAGTACGTTAAAAAAGAGGTTTCATATCTAACGAACTCCCTGATATAACGGACTCTCCTCTTGATATAGTCCGTTATATAGAGGGGTGTAAAAGCCTAAGACTCCCGTGTCGTTGAATTGATGGCCTTGTATAAACTTTCTGAGTCTTATAGTGTTACTGAAGTCTTATACAAGTCTTGGTGGGGGAGTTTAATACGTGTTGTGAGTTACAGTGAGTATGATGCTTGGGGTCATGTAGTGAGTGAGATGATTGGTTGTACGTCACCAGTTGTGGGAGTTGATGCTGTAGAGAGAGAGAGAGAGAGAGAGAGAGAGAGAGAGAGAGAGAGACGAACCAGGATACTCTATTATTACCATTTGTTTTATTGATCAGGAACACTTTCACCACACAGGAACACTTGCACACAGGAACACTTTCACCACACAGGAACACTTTCACAACACAGGAACACTGTCACCACACAGGAACACTTTCACCACACAGGAACACTTGCACCAACAGGAACACCTTCACCACACTCGAACACTTTCCACACACAGGAACACTTTCTCCACACACAGGAACACTTTCACCACACAGGAACACTGCACCACACAGGAACACTTTCACCACACTCGGAACACTTTCTCCACACACAGGAACACTTTCACCACACACAGGAACACTTTCACCACACTGAATGAAACTGTTGAAGGAAACTAAAAATGATATGTATATTAAGAAAAATCGTATATAATTATGCAAATGTTTCAGTAGCTAATTTCACCGGATGATTAAATACCCCATATCTACCTGGGGTGTTGGGTTAGGTTAGGTTAGGTTGGGTTAGGTTAGGGATAGGATAGGGATAGGATAGGATAGATAGGATAGGATAGGATAGGATAGATAGGATAGGATACACCTGTGTGTGTGTGTGTGGATCACGTAGGTCAAGACTGCGGGCTGTAGGTTCACGAGCGCGGTTTGTTTACATTGGGTGTTGGCGCAGGTCGGATAATGTTCCAGTGAGCCTCTTAACGCCATTGTACTCGATTATTTGTCCAACCTAAGCCTCTCCGGGCCAGTTGGGAGTCTTAGCTGTGTGGGGGTATCTCGTGCGGGCTGAGGGGGGGTGTGGGAGGTTGTGTGACGGTGTGGATCCAGTGGAACTTCAGCAGGGCGAAGCTGTAGTGTGTGGCAGTGTGGAATTTCGACTGAGTGGGTTGTTGGTACTCTTCCACCCCTCAACTAAGACAGGTTCTCGTGCCTTCAGCCTCCAGAGTATATTGGTTGTGTAGGTGGTAGTGGTAGTAGTAGTAGTAGTAGTAGTAGTAGTACCTGAACTTCTGAAATAATGTTTATTTTAGTGTTAACGTAGAATTGTTTGAATAGAAGTAGTAGAAATTATCGAGAGAGAGAGAGAGAGAGAGAGAGAGAGAGAGAGAGAGAGAGAGATATCTAGTGTAATTCGTAGGTTCTGTGTCCACTCTCCAGGAAAGGTTTACTGACGCGTGCAGATGTCAACAAAAGCACGTGGTACATCAGCTGTTGCCCGCCTGACACCCACCAGTTCTCGTGGCTATACGGAATTTTTGTGAAGACTCTGGTGAGGTGAAGAGACGGGGGTGGTACTTGTGTCAGTGACTAGAAAATAGCGACAGTAGGTATTTATTTGTTGTATTATATAGCAGAGGTCGAAAATATATAACTTGATATAGCAAAGGTGCAAAATATATACCGGGTAGTTTAATATATATATATAAAGTGCAAAATGTTGAGGTCAGTATAACACCAAGGTGCTAATATATAATTCTAGGGTTATTTTAACATGTTATATTTACAAAAGTTCATAATGTCATCCAGTTAAATGTTTAATTAAATTTTCGTAACTTTAACAAGATTTTAACCAGGAAGATAATTTTTTTTTCTTCATTTTAAGATGTTTGGTCAGCTGTATCTCACATGTTAAAAGATAAAAAAAATCACTAACATGTTTATGAGGTCATGGGTCAAGGTCATGGATATTTTGATGACCATAATAACAAGGGTCAAGCAGGTCAGGGGTAATATATTGTTACCATATCAAAGACAGAGCTTGCAGTGGCCAGTCGTGCGGTTATAGATACAGGTATTTAGTGATAAGGATTGTGGTGATTGTGTGAGATGAAGGTGATGGTGGTTGAGATGAATTGTGTGATGGTGGTTAAGAAGAACTGTGGTGATGGTGGTGGTAGCAATTATGATTTTATTAGTAGCATGCATTGTGGTGATGGTAGTTAGAGTGATGATGGTGGTGATAATAATATTAGTGGTGGTAGTATGAGTTGGGATGGTGGTAGTAGTAGTGGTAATTGTGTGATAGGGGTGAGTGGCAGTAGTGGCAGAGGTGTGTGTGTATGATAGTGATGAGAGTGGCCAGAGCTGCCCTGTGTTGACAGTGTGTAACCTAACCCTACTGCTCTCTCTTCTCTCTCGTACATTCTGTCACTTTCGTTATTTATTCGTCCATTCATCTTCATCGTCAACATTATTGTCGTCATCGTCATCATCATCATCATCATCATCATCAAGTATAATAACATCAAAGTCAAACGAGTAATTAAAATATACAAGAAAATCCCTCATAAAATAGATGAGCACACAATGTCATTACCCCACAGGAGCAATTATATTTCCATTACTTTATCTTATATTATTAACCATCCAATGTGTCCAGAGAAACAAACAAATAAATAAACAAAGTAATTGGGGACATTGGTTCAATAATTGATTGCTGATGGCCGCCCACATGATGTCACAGAGGCATGACGTCACAGATGCATGATGTCACAGAGGCATGACGTCACAGAGGGATTACTTTCACGGATGCCTGGTGTGTCAGAGGCATGACGTCACAGATGCATGACGTCACGGATGCATGGCGTCACAGAGGCATGACGTCACAGATGCATGGTGTCACAGAGGCATGACGTCACAGAGGCATCATCTGTGTTTATTGCCACAAACTTTTACCTTGGAGTCCATTGTCAACAAACTTATTTGGAGAGGAAGAGAGGAGAGGGGAGGGAGGGGAGACAGGAGGGAGGGACGGGGAGACGGGAGGGCGGGACAGGGGAGGGGGAGACGGGTAGGGGTGATGAGGGGGGGAATGAAATATGACCACCGTCTTGATGGAGAATACACAAGGAACTTCTTAGACTTGCCACCTGAGACAAGCAGGATGAGAGAGAGAGAGAGAGAGAGAGAGAGAGACTTCATGTAAACAGATTGACAGGAGGTAGATATGAATTCAGTCTACAGACAGATCAACAGACAGACATATAGACATTTAAACAGATAGACAGACAGATTGACACGACTGTCAGCTTAACTTACTGGTGAAGACAGACAGGTAATGAGTGGACAGGTGCAAGAGAAGTGGAATTATTATATATTATTGAACTTTATTGTTACGTTCTGGGACCTCAACTGTTATTGATATTGAAACAGTTTATTTAGCCAGAAAAACACAGATACAGAGTGGATAATAATAACAATATTAACATGGCTGAGCCAGTTGAGAACCTGGGCTCTCTTTGAGGCACCTGATATATACTATACATTTATCTCAAGGAAGTATTATGTAACATTTAGTATCATCTGGAATAGTACAATAGCATGGTGGTAATAAGAACATCTCATAATGTTATCACGGTTATCACTAATAATTATTTATTTATTTTATTTATTTGCATTATATTATACGTATATACATATTTTACAGTGGTGTTGATTTACATAATTATGATAAGGAGGGAAGCAGTACAATATGTGTTGTATTAAGGTGGAACAAGAGGACAGAGCTGTTAGTATCATGTGACGGCAAATATATAATTATTGCAATGGTACAGTAATTTATCTATCTTAATGACAATACATGACATAATGGTTTTAGTGGTACAACAAAAGCAGGAATATAAAGTAGGTATTACAATAATATGAATACTTGTAGACAATAGATATATTTTAAGGCATGATTTAAAGGAAGGGAGCGTAGTCTTTGCTGGGGTGGGTGGGACTGAGAGGAGCGCATGGGGGGTGGTCTTAGTAGCTCTGGGTGTCTTAAGTTGTATCTCTGATTATTCCAGAACTGGAAATAATTATTGTCAAAAAGTGATTGACAGGTTTGTAAACAGGTAAGATGACAGCAGTAGGTGTTAATGTCCTCGAATTTTAAAATTTTCAATTTAGCAAATTGTTCGTTATTGTGATCAGTTTTTTCAAGTAGGTCATTGTCCGCACAACCCGCTTTAGTGCAGTAACCAGATTGTGTTTTTGTAGAACTAGAGGTTTCTATAGTGTGTGACAGTGTATCAGGTGTTGGTAAACAAGATCATGATAGATTTCTTTCATTGTTGCAAGAGTGAGTGATCTGTGAGTGTGATACATGATAGTGCACTGTTTATTATTATTATTATTATTATTATTATTATTATTATTATTATTATTATTATTATTATTATTATTATTATTATTATTATTATTATCTTTTCTGTCGTAATCAATATCCTCATTTCATTATACTCACACAACATAACACAACACACACACACACCCACACACAGAGTACACACACACACAGTACACACACACACACACACAGTACACACACACACACACACACACACACACACACACACACACACACAGCACACACACACGCACAGAGTGCACACACACACACAGAGTACACACACACACACACACACACAGTACACACACACACACACACGCACAGAGTGCACACACACACACACACACACAGAATGCACACACACACACACACACACACACACAAAGTACACACACACACACACACACACACACACACACACACACACACACACAGCACACACACACACACACACACACAGTACACACACACACACAGTACACACACAGCACACACAGCACACACAGCACACGCAGCACACACACACGCAGCACACACACACACACACACACACACACACACACACACACACACACACACACACACACACACACAGCACACACACACACACACAGCACACACAGCACACACACACACACACAGCACACACAGCACACACACACACACACACACACACACACACACACACACACACACACACACACACACACACACACACACACACACACACACACACACACACACACACACACACACACAATGTGTGCCTAAGAAACCCTGCTCGCTGAAATATGTTCGACGACTCCACCATTGGGATCGCGTCAACAATTCTGCTCCCAACTATACCGCCCTTCAGGATTTATTGAACAGTCTCAACTGGGCCACCAACATATGTCACCATCAACCATACCAAGACCATGGTTATGCACATCAACCTCTCCTCCGACATTGTCCCACCCCCTTCCATTAATTTAGGTCCGAACACACCCAGGTTGTAGATTCCACAGCTCCTCGGCGTCACCATAGACAACAAACTAAATTGGAAACCACACGTCTGTGCTTCGTAATGACTATCAATCCGGCCCTAGGTCCGAACACACTCCAGGTTGTAGATTCCACGAAGCTCCTCGGCGTCACCATAGACAACAAACTAAATTGGAAACCACACGTCAGTGAAGTTATCAAATCCTCCAGTTTCCGTCTCCACCTCCTCCGCCGACTCAAGTCCTCGGGTTCCTGCACACGAGCTCCTCAGTGTTTACACAACATTCATACTTCCCAAGCTCACCTATGCCTCCCCCACCTGGTCTTCCTCCTAAATGCACACAACGTAAACATACGAAAAAGTGCAAAAGAGGCATGCAAGATTATTCTCTCCCTTCCTACTCCACATATCAGAAGCGCTCAACACACTGACCCTTTCGACTCTCACTGACCATCACCACGACCTCATCTGCAAATTTGGTAAGAAGCTTCTACACCATCCCCGACACCGGCTCCTACTACCACCTGAGATCCCTTGTCCGAGAATTGCTGTTCGACACCACAACCGCATCCAGCCCATCGTGCACAGACTGATCGCTATAAGAACAGCCCAGTCCCAACCATTGTAAAAATTATCAATAACTTGTAATAAATCAGTGTATTCACTCCCAGTAAACACTGCTCCTTACACTATCACTATGTTGAAATGCTGTGGTTTGAGCTTTTCCCCATCTAGTTATTATATGTCTTGTTGTGTCACTTATGTTACTTGTATATTATTTGTAATTCGTAACCCATTCCCCAAATATGTAACTGTATATTTTCAGCCTTCTGGCTGCCAAGCTCTTTCAATAAACCGTTAATTATTATTATTATTATTATTATTATTATTATTATTATTATACACACTCACTCTCTGGTACACACACACACACAGTACACACACACAGTACACACACACTACACTACACACACACACACACACACACACACAGCACACACACACACACACTCTCTCACAGTACACACACACACACACACACACAGCACACACAAACACACACACACACACACACACACACACACACACACACACACACACACACACACACCCCTTAAATATTTCCAAGTCAAAGAGATCTATATTCAGCACCATGCATCAAAAAGTCAACTCGGGGAAATCAGACGCGTCCTGTGAGAGGTCTGAAGATGAACCACCCATCAGAACCGTGATTTATACCATGTGATTGAAAGTGCCTTGGGGGAGCTTTGGGAGGAGGGTTGTCTGGTGGGGAAGGGGAGAGGAAACTGGAGGCTGTAAAATGTTGGTGGAGGGAGGGAGGGAGTGGGAGGAGGGTACGGAGGGAGGGAGTAAGGAAAGAAGTTGGGGTGCTGTTAAATGCTGTTGCTGTGTTATGGAAAGGGAAGGTGGAGAGATGATGATGCTCTCTCTCTCTCTCTCTCTCTCTCTCTCTCTCTCTCTCTCTCTCTCTCTCTCTCTCTCTCTCTCTCTCTCTCTCTCTCACCGAACAAAGGTTATGATGATAGAAGGAGCCTGACAAGAATAGGAGAGAGAGAGAAAGAAGAAGAGAATTTTCTAATACACCTCACACTTAAAAACACAAACCCAAGTATATTTCCAACGTGTCTATTTAGCACAACACCCAAATCTGTGTTTGTGTCTCCGAATAAAACTGTCTGATAGTGAGTGAAGGAGTTTAACAGCATCCGGCCAGCTGGGTGACCTTTGACGAGATGGATGCTGTTGGTAGTGGCGGAAGAGGAGGGAGGCGGATGAGGTGGTATGATGAGGATGAGGATGAAGTGGATAGGAATAGGAAAATGAAGAGGATGAGGATAAGGGATAGGAGGTGGAAGACTAGCACCAGTGTAACAGCAGCAACAGCATTATCCTGCCAGCTGGGAGGTGATGACAGTAGTAGTAGTCGTAGTGGTAGTAGTAGTGGTGTGTGATTGTGGCTCTCCACCAAACGACCTTCTATACTATGTTCGTCGTCTTTCTCCGTCCCCCACCTCCTCTCTTCCCCATCCTCCTCCTCCCCCTTTCTCCCTCTCCCTCCACCACTTGTTTATTTTCTCTCTTCTCCACCATTTCACTTCTCTTCTCTCTCATGTTGACGTAACCTGTGTGTTTTTTACCCACTGTTATATTGAGTTCAAACACTTTCTATACTTGGCCTCCATCACCTGCACAACACTTCTGTCCTTTTGTTCGCCCGTCATTCTGTCCGCTCGTCTTTCTGTCCGTCCGTCCGTCCCCTGTCCGCCCGTCCCCCTGTCCTTCTGTCCACCCACCTGTGCTTATTTCCGTCCATCCATCCATCCATCCGTCCGCTGTATATTACCAAGGATGTGTTGTAGTAGTGCCATAAATTCCTCCACCATCTCCTCCAATGAGACTGAAGAGCGCTGTTGATTCTGGGGATGCTGAGTAGGCGCTTTTGACTATTTTTGAGCTGGGGGTCAGTATTTCTTTTGTATAATTTCACTACTAAACATCATCAGTCAACTCATTAACGCTCAAAACTAATTTATATTTTACACAACGAATTTATTCTTAGTTAATATAAACATAAAATACTGAAGCTCTCTGATGCCTTAACCTAACTAACCTAATCTAATCTAATCTAATCTAACCTAACCTAACCGAACCTAACCTAACCTAACCTAACCCTAACCTACCCTACCCTACTCCCTACGCTACCTAACCTAACCTAATCTACCCCTAACCTAACCTAACCTAACATATTAAGTTAATTCTGGGGGTTGTGTTGGCGGGGTGGTAGAAAGGGAATGTCATTGGCCTGTAGTAGCGTAAGGTTTATTTTCATTACGTTTATTACTGTGGGATTTTTATTGGACGGGACAAGGTAGAGGGTTGAAAAGGAGGAGTTTAACCTTAGTACGATGATTTAACCCTTAGGTACGATGATTTAACTTATGAGTACGATGATTTAACCCGAGTACGATATCATATTTAATGGGTTAACTCATCTTTCTGAAGGTGTGTGTGTGTGTGTGTGTGTGTACAGGAGAATAAAAGATAAAAATAACAGAAAGTAAGGATAGAATAAGAGAAGGAAAAGATGAATGAAGGAAAGAATTAAGAAATTAGAAGGAAAATAGAGAAGAGATAATAAAAAAATATGTAAAAACAAGAATAGACAGAAAATGGGATAAAGGTTGACACGAGGTTAATATAAGAGAAAATGAGGCTGTTTGAAGGGGGGACTAAATAGAGCGAATAAACCAAGAAATAATAAAAAATAGCAATTAAGAATGAAAGACTTAAGACATAATACTGATAAACAGACGAAACAAAAGATAAACAAAAAAGAAATGAAATTAATGTGTTTACGAATAGGAAGATTGAGTAGTGTAAGATAGAAGAAACAAGTAATAAGGGAGGAAGAGAAGGAGGATTAATGATGATGAGAAATACAGTAAAATCAAGAGAGATGACGCACACACACACACACACACACACACACACACACACACACACACACACACACACACACACAGTGGATGAGATCACTAATGAAAGGTTATAAATGGAAAGAAATTTGAATAACATTGATGGCAAGTGTACAGGCTATGTATGTATGTATGTATGTATGTATGTAATCACACACACTATACGGTATTGTCTTTATGAGTGTAATTACAGAATACAGTTGTTTTTTTGTATTTTTGTTTTATATTATTAACATTACAGTATTTTTCGTATGTCCATCTTTCTACTCTTATTATCATCATCGTCATCATCGTCGTCATCATCATCATCATCATCATCATCATTAATTAATACTTCCTCGGAGGTGCCTAAGACTTATACAATTAACTAAATCCTTTTAGTAAATGAAATAAAACAGAAATATTGGACCAAAATTATATGGTATCCTTAGATATTTTATGGAGTTCTATTTTGATACATTGAAATAGAAACAGCATCGCCATTGAAACAAACGGGGAAAAAACGATGTAAAATGAATGAAACAAACAGATAAACGATGTAAAATGTATGAAACAAACCGATAAACGATGTAAAATGAATGAAGTGTTTTGGTGGAAAGGAAAATACATGTAGAGGTTAGGAGAGAAGAGTCTTAGTGGGTACAGAGGATGTGGGACGGTGGGACGGGGGGAAATTAAATTGAATCAGTTTCCGCTTAAAAAAGGAAAACGGTGTGTTATGTTTTACAGTGTATTGAAATAAATGGAACAAGGCTTTACACACACACACACACACACACACACACACACTTATTTACCTTTGACCAGAGAAAATTTACAAATTTAAGAAAATTAAAATATGTACAATAAAAAAAAATGATAAATATTAAAATAGAAAAATAGAATAAATTAAAAAAAATATATAATTATACTAAATAAAATGTAAGTAAGAGTTTATTTGAACGTTGAAGAGGATAATTTGAATACTTGAAGAGAATTGTACTGAGAAATATATAAATCTTGGGGAGGTGAGTTTTAGGTCGTATATATTGAAGGAAATTTCAAAGCATGTTGGAATTATGAGGTGAGGAGGAGGATGGGAAGGAGGAAGAGGGAAGGATGATGGGGAGGGAAGGATGATGAGGGAGGGAGGGAGGAGGGTGATGAAGGAAGATGATGGATGGGTAGGTAGGTAAGGAGGGGAGGGGGTAATGGTAGGTTAGGTATTCAGTGGTAGTTGTTAGCCAGTGCAGTTTGCGAGTTGTCCGGTCTTCCTGGGCTACTCCTTGTCACCAGGTCATACAGCTCGTTAAATTCGGTGTGTGATTGTTTGTGTTAGCGACAGAAAGTTCACGTCCAGGTGGCCTTAAAGCCTGAGAGAGAGAGAGAGACTCAATCACAAAATTAAAACCAGCTTTAATCCCAGTGCAACAATTGTCATATAAAAATGTTGTCGAATTTACTCTCGTGTCGCTAAGTCTTTGTGTGTGGTAGTTTGACCTCTTGTGACCCTTGCCCCATAGGTCATAGGACTTATCATGACCCTCTGACCTGTGTCTTTAACCTCATTTGTTCCACTTTGATCTAATGTGACCTGAGCTGTGTTGAACTCAAAGGCCTTTAGCTAATGTGACCTTATTTGACCTATTCCGTTTTGAACTCTTAGGACTCAACATGAACTCATCTGATGTTGGTTGTCAGGGAAAAACTGTGCAGGTAATTTCCCCCAGACTCCTGATACGACATAAGTTTCCCCCGCCTCCAGCACCACTGTCTCTCCCCTTCCCCTGCACCACAATCTCACCTCTCTCTCCTCAACACACACCTCTACACCTCACCTCTCTCTCCTCCAACACACACCTCTACACCTCACCTACCTCACCAACACACCTCTACACCTCCCCTCTCTCTCCTCCCACACACCTCTACACCTCACCTCTCTCTCCACAACACACCTCTCACCTCACCTCCCTCTCCCTCCCACCAACACACACCTCCTACACCTCACCTCTCCCTCCACCACACACCTCTACACCTCACCTCACCTCTCCTTCACCACACACCTCTACACCTCCTCTCTCTCCCTCCAGCTACACACCTCTACACCTCACCTCTCCCTCCACCACACACACCTCTACACCTCACCTCCCCTCTCCTCCACCACACACCTCTACACCTCACCTCTCCCTCCACCCACACACCTCTACACCTCCCCTCCCTCCACCAACACACACCTCTACCCCCTCACCTCTCCCTCCACCCACACACCTCTACACCTCCCCCCCCACCTCTCCCTCCACCCACACACACCCCTCTACACCTCACCTCTCCCTCCCACCACACACCTCCACACCTCCACCTCTCCCTCCCTCCCCCACACCTCTCACCTCACCTCCCTCCACCCCCACCTCTACACCTCCCACCTCACCTCTCCCCTCCCACACACCTCCCCACCTCCACCTCCCTCCCCTGCCCACACACCTCTACACCTCCCCCTCTCTCTCCCTCTGCTTACCTCCCCTCCCCTCTCCCTCCCTCCACCCCCACACCTCCCCACCTCCCCACCTCTCTCTCCCTCTTACCTCTACACCTCACCTCTCCCTCCTCCACCAACACACCCCACCTCCTCTCTCTCCACCAACACACCTCTACACCTCACCTCTCCCTCCTCCCCACACACACCTCTGCCCTCACCTCTCCCTCCTCCACCACACCTCTACACCTCCACCTCTCTCTCCTGCCCACACACCTCTACACCTCACCTCTCCCTCCCCAACACACACCTACACCTCACCTCTCTCCTCCCACACACCTCTACCTCATCTCTCCCTCACCACACACCTCTACACCTCCCACCTCTCTCTCCTCTCCCCACCTCTACACCTCACCTCTCCCTCCCTCCCACCACACACCCTCTACACCTCACCTCCCCTCTCTCCCTCCCACCAACACACACACCTCTACACCTCACCTCACCTCTCCCTCCCACCACACACCTCCTACACCTCCCACCTCCCCACCTCTCCCTCCCCACCAACACACCTCTACACCTCACCTCTCTCTCCCTCCCACCCACACCTCTACACCTCCCCACCTCTCTCTCCCCCAACACACCTCTACACCTCCTCTCCTCCTCCACCAACACACACCTCTACACCTCTCTCTCCCTCCTCCTGCTCCACCTCTCTACACCTCACCTCTCTCTCCTCCACCACACACACCTCTCCCCTCACCTCTCCCTCCCTCCCACACCTCCCCTCCACCTCTCCCTCCCCCCACACACACCTCTACACCTCCCACCTCTCTCCACCACCTGCACCTCTACACCTCACCTCCCCCTCTCCCTCCCACCACACCTCTACACCTCACCTCTCTCCTCCCCTGCCCCACACCTCTACACCTCACCTCACCTCTCCCTCCCTCCACCACACACCCCACACACCTCTCCCTCCCCAACACACACCCCTACACCTCACCTCCCCAACACACACCCCACACCCCTCCCTCACCTCCCACCACACACCCCACACCTCACCTCCCTCTCCTCCACCAACACACACCCCCACACCTCACCTCTCCTCCACCACACACCTCCACACCTCACCTCCACCACACACACCTCCACACCTCACCTCCACCAACACACACCCCCACCTCTCCTCCACACACACCCTACACCCTCACCTCTCCCTCCACCACACACACACCTCACCTCACCTCCCTCCACCACACACCCTACACTCCCTCCACCAACACACACCTCACACCTCACCTCTCCACCACACCCCACACACCTCCCACCCCACCACACACCCACACACCCTCACCCTCCACCACACACCCACACACCCTCACCCCACCACCTCCACACCTCACCTCACCCTCTCCCTCCACCACACACCCCTACACCACCTCTCCCCACCACACACCTCTACACCTCACCTCCCTCCACCACACACCTTTACACCTCACCCTCCACCAACACACACCTCTACACCTCACCTCTCCCCCAACACACACCTCACCCCTTGGCATGACACCCTCTTACCTCCCACCAAAGTCACTCATAATTGTGTTGTCAGAGAGAGACATTTTACTCTTTCTCCTGTTGTTTAGTTTGGTCTCTCTTGTTCTGTTACTGTCTCTCTTGTTCTGTTACTGTCTCTCTTGTGCTGTTATTGTTTCTCTTGTGCTGTTACTGTTTCTCTTGTGCTATTACTGTCTCTCTGTTGTGCTTAACGAGGGATATTCTACACGCGAACTATTGTTATTGTGTCTTTTGCGCCAGGGAAGGAGAAGGTCATGCGTGTCGTCATAGCGGGTCACTCGTCTTACCTGAACCCTTTCCACTAATTGACTGAGTGATTGATTGGCTTGTGTTACCTGTGTGTGTGTGTGTGTGTGTGTGTGTGTGTGTGTCAGAAAGAAAGAGAAAGACATATGTTTGGGTATGTGTGTGTTTCGGTGTTTTGATTGTGTGTTTGTATGAGTGTTTGTGTGACGTAACTCGCTACAGTTGGTGGATATGGCCGTCACTTTGTCATACTTGAGCTGTGTTGAGGTGGTGGGGATGGCAGCTCATTGTTCGTCTTTGCTTTCATTCCCTTGTGGTCTGTAAACAATTTGCCGGGACTCTTGTTTTGAACGATGTTAAAATGTTAAACTTAATAGGGATTTTGTTGTTAAATAAGGATTAAAAGAAAATTAATATGTAACTCTGACGCTTTAATTGGTACGTAAATGAACTTTTTTTTGAGGTGTTTTTAATAAATGAAAACTTGTGAAAAATCGATTCTTAAATTAGAACTTTGTGATTTTTTAGCTGATTTTTAAATACCTTTTATGTAACTTGGTTTTTTCTTAAGTGGTTTTATTATTGAGGTCTTAAACAGACTTTATGTTTGAAGATGAAAGGCTGTGTGTAAAATTGATGAGTCATTTATTGGAAGTGTTAGGTATATTTATTTGTTAATTAGTTGATATATGTTTACTTATTATATTACTTCATGAGACTGTTTTGAGAGATAATAATAATAATAATGATGTGTTGTGTTGCAGGTGCAGGTAGTATGAGCGTGGGAGGATACGATGGCAAGATTGCGGGGCTGTACGACTTGGAGGAGACGCTGGGACGCGGCCACTATGCTGTCGTCAAGTTGGCCAGACACGTCTTTACCGGGGAGAAGGTCGCCGTCAAGGTGGGTAGCTGTGATACACACCTCTCTCAGTGCTCTCTATCTATGGCTTTACACTGATGTATTAATGTATTATCTATAAGTAGTGGTGGTAGTGGGGATCGACATTGCCAAGGTGAACACACACACACAGTCAAACATGATGACCTCTCACCGTAGACTTATTGATGCGTACAATATATACTGACATGGCTGCTCACGAGTAATGATTCATTATGTAAAGAAGGACAGCGGTAAACCAGACAGATATTTGGTGTCTGGACAGTGGGATACCGTCAATAGAGCACATGAGTTATAGCAGCAGGAGTGAATGAGTAACAGGGAGGGAAGTGAGGGACGGGGTGTGTAATGTGTTTGGTGTCGGTGTGTGCTAGCGAGGGGGAGGGACGGTAGAGCGTTTATTATTATTATTATTATTATTATTTCATTGTATTGTGTCTGTAACGTAAAATTATATGATAATTGGGAGGATTATTAGGTTAAATGTAGTTTTGTTTTATCATTATCTACATCGGTTCTGTTTATGCTTGTTCGCACGTTATGTTACCAAGTTCACACTTCAAACCTGGTCAAAAGTGGACGCGGTTCAAGGTCAGCTAGATGTCATGTTTGTTTTGGTCGAGAGTCCAGTAATTATAGTCCTTGTCGCGAGAAATTTTTCCACACCTCGGCCTAAGTAAAATCTTAACACCTTTTTAAATCTGTTGACCACAAATTTTATCCCATCTCTGCGAAAGACAACGAAAGTTGGTTAAACGCGAAGCTCAAAGGTCACTCAAGAACATTGACTGAAATAATCACTACTAAATATTGACAGATGGGAGACGTGACCTTTCTTCCCCGACCACCAGACTTATCAACACAGACCATCATGATAAATACTGTACTTACTGTTCTCATAGTCGTCTTCCCGGAACACAATTAATTATATTAAAGATGCTAACTAGGAGAACATTTAAGTCCACTGAAATAATGAGATAATTGGCCTCGCTAAGTAGTGTGTTAAACGACATTGACCTTGTCTCACAGGAACCAACTCTACAGGGAAGGTCATTAGAAGGTGAACTGGAATCTATTTTAACCCCTTATGTACGGGGGTCTGTGCTGAATGAAATCGTCTGGCGTTGGTTAAATAAAATACTAAAAGTGACGTACCTGTAGTGAAGGAGTTGATATGTTTTTGTAGTTTTATATGACGTCTTCGTTCCCATATAAACAGGTGTCTACAGTCATTTAGATAACATAACCTGAGGCAGCACTATGGCGGTGTTTTAAGTAGTTGTTGGTAATTTCTACATACCTATAGATACTTCATGTGAAATCAACACTGATGCTTTGAAAAACAATGAAGACTTTGACTAGGTAGCCAACACCTGTTATAATGAGCTGTGTTGATGACTTGTTGTTCAGTCGTGCAGCAGCTGTTTAACACCTGTCAGGCATTTGTAGGTGAACGTGATATAGTGTATAACAGAGATGAAGCATATGTGGCTGAATAAATTATGTATAATTTCAAAACTATTCCACAGTGAGTATAATAATTTAAGGTTGTAAGTCGGTCTATGAATGAATACCTGTAGGGTGTGTGAGAGATGGTGGAGACAACATGGTGGCCACGGGTTAGACTGGGGCCTCCCCATCGAGTTGAGTATTTCGGGGATGTGATTCAGCCCAACAATAATGTGTTTTTAGAGAAGGAGTTACAGTATATCTCAAGTGGCGTAAACAGTTATATAAACATGGGGTTCAACCTGCCTGGGGGGAGAGTTACGTAGTTTAAAAGATAGTGTACCTGTGCTGCCTAAGTTGATGCAGTGGTGATAGTGATGATGATGGTGATAATAATGATAATAATAACTTAATACTATTAATAATAAAAATAATAGACAAGTACACAAAGTAACCATAGAGATTAAATAGACTGTTCTTATAATAGCAAAGGTTATGTAATCATAGGTATACCTGATGTGAGGTGTGTACAGCAGAGTAATTAAGAGGTCACCTGCTATGCCCACTCATGTAAAAGAAACATTTAAACAGTACAAGTGGAGGAGAAACAGGTGCTGTGGAGGAGTGGTTAGGTTAGTGTTAGGTTTGGTGAATCTTGAGATGGAACAAGTTGAGGGGAGGTAATTTTCAGATGATCCCAATTTGTTCTGTTATTTTGGCTCTTATTATTTGACTGCATGTAATAATGACGTAATTCAGGAAAAAAATAGTACCTGGTAATTGTTTTATTTCTATTTAGGATTTTTTTTTGTTAGGTTAGGTTATATAGGATTGGGTTAGGTTAGGTTGATGTAGTGTCGTCCTCTGGGGTGAGTGTAGGGAACAAACACAGTGTAGGCGGACAGGTGTGGTAATTTAGTTGGGAGATGCACCTGTAGTGGACCACGCGCTGATTATGGGGTGTGTCAAGGGGTGAACTATAGATGGATGTGCTGGAGCCTCGTCACTGAAGGGAACGCCACAGCAGAACAAGTTGTGTCTCTGAGGGAGAGGGAGAGTGTTGCCAACCTGCGGTATAACGGGAAAGGATTTGTAAGAGAAAAGGGGGATTATGTTGTATGTTTTTTACTGTTGAGGGTTGATGTTGTAGGTTAAGTTATTACCTTTACCTTCAACCTTGACACCTGCCCTTAATTGTGTTGTTTAGGTGAGAGACAAAATGATTGTGGACCTGGTAATTGATTTTGTGAATATCTTGATATATCTTGTTGCCGTTGTTGGTTAAGCATTGTACTTTAAGCTGCTTACCTTCACCCTTATGTCTGACATCCTTCCATGTTTGTGTTGCACAGGTGATAGACAAGATGAAGCTGGACGAGGTGTCGCGGGCACACTTGTTCCAGGAGGTGCGGTGCATGAAGCTGGTGCAGCACCCTAACGTGGTGAGACTATACGAGGTGATAGACACGCAGACCAAACTCTACCTCATTCTGGAGTGGGCGGACGGCGGCGACATGTACGACTACATCATGAAGTAAGTCACTGCTTTATACTACCTCCCGTGTGTGTGTAAGTCAGTCAACATTGAACCCCTGACATGACTCCTTAAATAACCTTAAATAAACATATTGAGATGCAATAATTATGCTTAATGCTGAGTATCTGACTTAAGAAATGAAATACTTCGGTAGGGGGAAGTAACACATTACGAGAGACACACGGTCTTAGTTGTTGTCCATAGTATGTGTTGAGGATGGTACACACTAGTTACATGTGTTATAAGTATGAGGCCATGTAGTGAAGTTGTTACATATTAGGTGTTATTAATAAGTGGGTTGAGGTTGTTACACATTAGATGTAGATGTGAGGCCATGTGTTGAAGCACCATAGGCTAATAGCAACAAAATATGTGTTCAAGATGGTATACAATAAATATAATGATATTTTAAATTGACTGTTGAAATATTTATTTGTTCGTGGCAGACATGAGAAGGGCCTGGACGAGGGTGCGGCGTGCAAGTACTTCCGGCAGATCGTTCACGCCATCAGCTTCTGCCACAAGCTCCACGTAGTGCACCGCGACCTCAAGCCCGAGAATGTGGTGTTCTTCGAGAAGCTGGGAATGGTGAAGCTCACAGACTTCGGCTTCAGCAACAAATTTTGTCCCGGGCAGAAGCTGGAGACGTCGTGTGGCTCTCTGGCGTACTCAGCTCCTGAGATTCTGTTGGGTGACTCCTACGACGCTCCTGCTGTTGGTCAGTTCTGCACAGTTTGTTGTATTTTGGTCTTTGTAACACTTTGATGAGGAGGGATGGATTTTTTACCCATTTAACGAAGACAAGTTAATCTTCATCTTATTGTCTGGTACTTTTGATCTACTATACTGTGCCAAACTTTGAACTTATTTACTTTAAATTTTTCTTTATTTTGATTGAAACTGAAACTTTTTCGGACGTTCCCGCTTTTATATTGTGATTCATAATGTTTGTTGAACTTTAATGTCTGCAAACTAAATCTAATATTATTCTTTTCTCTTTTATATATATTGTTCATACGTTCTTGTGTTAGTGTTTTAAACATAATTAAACTTTTCTCACTTAACCATAGCTTATTAAAAAGTATACCTTGGGAGTGAAAAATATATGTTAACTAACGACTTCATTGACTCCTCCTTCAGACATCTGGTCGCTGGGGGTGATCCTGTACATGCTGGTGTGTGGCCACGCGCCCTTCCAAGAGGCCAATGACAGCGAGACGCTCACTATGATCATGGACTGCAAGTACACCATACCGGAGTATGTCTCAGAGCCCTGCAGGAAGTGAGTACTGTTCCTCTCTTATATCTTGCTGTTGGGAAGAGGAGGAGGAGAAGAAAAAGAGGGATGGTGGAGGAAGGGAAGAAAAGGAGGGACAGGTTGGAAGGAAAAGAGAAAGGAGGAGGAAGGGAAGATAAAGAGGAACAGGGTGGAACGGGAGGAAAGGAAGAAAAAGTGACTAAATGGAGGAAGAAGAAGGGAAGAAAAAGAGGGGCTGGGTGGAGGAGGACAAGGAGGAGGAAGATCTGTTGTTGTGTGCACCGTGGTAGAGTGGAGTGGACCAGTATGAAGGAGGCTGCTGCAGTGTGAGGTGTGGCGTGTCACTGTATTGTTGACGTCCCTCACACTAGTACCTGGTGGGTGAGTGTGAGTGTGACAGGAGGGGAAGGGAGCCAAGAGAGACACACAGGTCGTTTACACTGTCTATCAGTAGATGCTTCTTTCTGGCCTTGTGTTAAATAAAAAGCTATATAAAGACGCCCACGAGAGAGAGAGAGAGAGAGTAATTATCATTCAGCATTCGTAAAATTAATAAGTTTTCGTCTGCTACTCAATATTTCACTAGACTGGCAACTGGTGGCTAGTCAACACATAATGGACTCAATAATTCATCCACACCCAGATGAATGTAGCCTCATTACACCAGCGTTGATTGGTAGGTATTCAGTATGTGCCTTGTTATTAGTGTGAGTGCTTTGTGTGAATATTTAACCTTGATACTTTCTATTGAATGTTTGGGTTTGTAGAGCTTGTTTTTTTTTTGGGGGGGGGGGTGCCTTATAAATATGTTAAAACGTGAATTGTAGTCCGATTTGAACATAACTTATTAACAAGATTATGTGTAGTTTTAATCACCCATGACTTGCAGGTGTCTCATTTTTATAGGTAGTTTTCCTAATCTCCAATTAGGTTGAATCCATTTTTATTTATTTTTATTTGCCGACACTATCTATCTATATACATCCAGTATCAATGGAAACTTGTGTCATGATTTTACCGGATAAATATTTTTTATTAATCTATCTATCTATACATTTATCGATTTATTTGTATATCTATTTATCTCTATCTCTGTTAAAGGTAATAATATACAGTACCTTCTAAACACTGTTACCACATTTAGGATAATTTTATGCTTTTAACATTATTTCGTGAATAATTTTTCCAGTTGGCATAATTTTATCGTTACTAGTAATACTGTACACTATAGCGTAATTCTTGCATACCTCGGGTTTCTTCTAATTTGGTTAAATATTTAAAAGGTCACATAAATTTCTTAAAATACTTAACTACATAACCCACATGGTTTAACGTCTTTTAAAATAACTAAAACAAGTGTAATTTGGGGAAAAAATCATCAAGCACCTGGCACATCTACAGTACTGTACTGTGAACCTATGGGATCACACTTTATGCATCCCAGGGATCAAGTGAACTTTGGGCACCCCTGGGTCATCATCTGAACTCTAGGCACCCCAGGGATCAAATTAATGTGGGAGGTTGGGTTATGTTAAATTAGGTTATTAACACAACTCAATCTGATCCCTTACCAAGGGGATACAGATTTACTCTGCTGTACTTACATCTAATTTTCAATGTTAAAAAGGAAATTAGGAAGTAATAATAATAATAATGAGTGATGTATTAGAAAGTAATACATTAAGCAATTAATCATATACCATATTAGCACATTTATAGTAAACTTTCTGTAGGTGAGTGACATTGACATAAACGAAGGAATATTTTGGCTTTTTGGCATTGTGGAGTGTGTGAACAGCCTAGACCAGATTAACCCTTCTTTGTACCCGGAATAAAGTGGTTTAAGCCAGGGGGGGGTTATAATTTGGCCTGTTCAGGGCATTGATGACAGAGAAACAATGTCAACAAACATAGCTTCATGGCCGAACACATGAAGACTTAACCTTGTTTTTGGTTGTCACAGGCGTATTCATTATCCAGGTAAACACAATTTTAACTTAATTTAAGTGTCATAAGAGTGTACGCGTCTCTTTCACGGGAAAAAACTTAGGAGTGAGTTTGATCAATTTTTCCACTTTAGTCCTAACGAACACTCGAGACTGTCAAAGGAGTCAAGTGATTCAGTTATTACTTTGGTTGTGGAAACAAGTTCAAGTCAGGCTACTAAAACAGGTTCTGGTTACAGACTACACCAGTGTCACCAGGTCTGAGTTTTATTCTTTAATATTACTTGATATTAATTATAAGGGGCATGCAAAGTAGCTACCAAACAGGGAGGTACTACCGCCTGGGAAGATATTTGAAGCATAATGTGTTGTCTAATGGTAGACCCTGTTGCCGTATGGTTTCTCAAAAAATTGTGACCAAGCCTCGGGTTGCTGATCTGACTTTCTGCCTCATTTACACACAGTTGCAGGGTCTCAATTGTTTCTCTTACTATTGACAACACAACATACAAGTACATACTGTATATTGTTTCTCAATCTTGATTTATTTTTCATTTTTATATTTATTTCCGGTTATTATTATTATTTTTATTTTATTTTATAATTTTATATAATTTTATTTATTATTATTATTATTATTATTATTATTATTATTATTATTATTATTATTATTATTATTATTATTATTATTATTATTATTATTATTATTATTATTATTATTATTATTATTATTAGTATTATAATTATTATATTTTTGCCTCCCCAGGCCCTGTATTGGGTCATTGACCTGTGCTCTGGTGGGCTAATCCCTATAAAAAAACTATAAGTTGTTAAGTAGTGATAGAATGAGGACTTAAAAGTCTTTTTACCACCACTTAACAACTTAGCCCCTCGATCAAATTCACAGTGGAATTAGAAAGTGACTGCAAATTACCTTTCCTAGACTGTCTGAGCCACATAGTAGGTAACACCTTTAAGTTCAGTATTTATAGGAAACCTACTAATGTGTGTTCATATATTCATTATTATTCTGCCCACCATAATAGAGTCAAACAGTCAGTATTCTCATCAATGTTTTTACGTGCTCTACGAATATGCAGTCTGGAATTCATTGATGAGGAATATAAATATATCTATAATATTGTTTTGAACCTTAAGTACCCTAGATCTTTTATAGACAAATGCCTTAACATTGCTAAGAATTTTTTTTATATAACTGATCCTAAACCTCCCCATCACAATAAAAATCTCTTAGTATTACCTTTTAATAAAAAAAAATATAAAATTCCTCTACAACTGAAAACCTGGAAAGTAAATGTAACATTTAGTAACTAATGCACTGTAAAACAAATGCTAATTAAGAAATCCCCCAACAATGCAGGTGTCTGCATTTACAAGGTTCCTTGCATGGAATGTAATATGTTCTACTTAGTCAGATGGGAAAAGAGCTTATAACTACTGTAGACTTAAACAACATAAATATAGTGTTAGGACAGGCCAGGAATCCCCTGCTCTGTTCATTCTTATGAGAGATAATAAGCTTTGCATTGACTGTGATAATGCCTCCTTAATATTACCTTGTACTGTAATTCAATTGTCAGTAGGAACATTGTGTAATCTAGTCTCATTAAACATACCGAATCTGTCAACATGAATTTGAGCAATGGCATTTAAAAATTGGACAATTGTGTGATTAAGAAGATTTGTAACCAGGTGAGAAGGTTGGGTCACCCTACCTTATGACCTGATTATGGTGGACACCTGCTGTCTCTTGGGATTTGATCTCCTTTACTGTATACATTAGCTTTGTCAACAATTACACCTTAATCTGTACCCACCTCTAAGGAAGTGAATTACACGAAAGTGCTTAATAATGGCATGGACACCTGCTGTCCCTAAGGAGGCGCTCCGAATCAGAAGGGGGTGAAGCGACAAATTCAAAAAGCTGAGAAAAACGCATTTAAAGTTTTTCAAAGTTCAAACAACCATAACTTTTTATATTTTAAGCTAGAGGGTTAATTTTTTTTTCGTGCAGCCCAATCCCTCTCCTAGCAAACTGTGAAAACTGGAAGTTAGTACTGTGAATAGTTCTTATTTTATCACGAGTTGAATGAGAATAACTACCCGTGATGTACAGTTGTTTGAACTTCAAACAAAAAATATTGCGTTTTTCTGGAAAATTTTCTTATTATTGTGGGCTGATACTGTAAAACAAGTTAATGATCACCAAAAACAGCACTCGTCTTACACCACACCCCCCCATAACCCCCCCTCAATAAAAAAGAAATTCAGTAGTACCCCGCTTAACGCGGTCAATTGAACCCACAGGGTACCGCGTTAAGTGAAAACCGCGTTAAGTGAACAACAGAACATATGGGATTAATTCCAATAGAGACTGGCCCGACCCCCAAACTCCACTTTTTGACGACACACAACTATGTTGTAGTAAAAATTTTATCTTAACTTTATGATGGTATGCACACACAATTAATAATTAAGAGAAATATCAATAATATTAGGTTTTTTAACACTTGCATTAGTAGAAAAGATGGCTGGGCACACAGGGGATGGGGGGTTGGTTCCGAGGCAGAGGGCAGATTATTGGCCCTCACCTGTATCACTTGTATCAATTGTATCACTATCCACCACAGAGGCTTGCAGGGCCTCTTTGTCAAACCCTCAAAGTCCATATAAGTCCATATCCTCACTATAATTATCACTATCACTGACTTGGGCCGGCTGTGGTGGGTGGCGGGTGAAGAACTCGGTAATGTTTTGATGACTGGGCGACCTTGTGCGCATCGTGCCCGCGCCGCTTCCCGCGTATATGATGAAAAATTCCGCGTTAAGTGAAAGTTCAGCTCTGGCGAGGCACCGCGTATATGATAAAACGCGTTAAGTGAAACCGCGTTAGGCGGGGTAATACTGTAATAATAAAAAACTCATTTGCCTATCAGTATTTATCTTTCCGTCCCTATTATTAGCCAAAGATTTATAATATTGTTAAATAATATTGTTAAGTGTGTAATAATAAGGAAACAACACTTCACTCATCCCCCCACCATTAACCCCCCCCCCAACGTAATTAACATACGAATACAAAGGCGGAGAAAGTTGAAAGTTTGCATAATCTTTGGTAAAAACAGTATTATGACAATAGTATTACCATCTTACTTTGTTTAGTTCCTTCATTTTATTATCCCTGAAGATCGTAGCAACTTGAAGTTACGTAAATCCTGATGAGTACGTATTACTTTAATGGCCTCGTCATAATCAGTCACGTACTGATCAAAGTCTTTCTCTTCCCTCTCTAAAAATCACCACACAGATTCTTCATCAACTAAATCATTGATTATTGATGCCGACAACAGTTCAGTTTCATTATAAGACTGAGTTATGGGCTCACTTTCACTAGCAGTCGTTGGGTCAGGCTCACTTTCATCACTCTCAAGGTCAATACCTCAATGCTCAAAGGTCACAGAAGTAGAACTACCACCCATTCTGAAACAGGTCGAGTGACATTACTTGGAAAGCCTCGAATAACATTGACCCCATGGCTCATGATCCATTTTGGGGGACTGTACATGTATAATTAATAGTTACTCAAATAAAAATCATAAAACAATGAAACTTACCATAAACTTGAGTTACACCATCAAAGTTCATGGGTCGGCGAGAATAAACAACGAATCACTCCAATCCCCTGTGGGAGTCTCATGGGTGGACACATGGCTTATGAAAGTTACTCCACCACCACCACATTCCTCATCCTTGTTCCTCAAAAGTCCCCTAAGATTCACTATTCACATTTATATCATTGTTACTATGCATGGGAGGAACATCCTTGTTTCCAGAATTAGATACAGTACACAGTAATGGGGTAAATTTTTACCAGTGTGGGGTGCTGCATATGAGCGGATGCGGTGCATATTTTACACGGGCACTGTCCATCCATTACTAATGTGTGAGAGGCCTACACTACCTCAATTTAGTTGCCAAAAGCATCCACAAAGATGCTCAGCAAATACAAGGCATGGGGAATTTAAATTGGGCCTGCAAGAAATATATCACCAGGGGTTAAGGGTTATTTGTATGTTGTCAGTTTGAATGTAGTACAATATTTGTTTACCGATTGGACATAGCTCATTGACATCAGAGTGGGAGGAGCTAAATTTAGGTGACAAAGTCATCTGGTGTCTTATGCATAAGTGTCTCAGTCAGATATGCCACCTCAAGATGTACAATAAGACCGAGAATATTGTTGAAATGCATTATATAAAGTATGTGAAACATGACAGTTTATTAGTGCATTTATATGTGGTTGTAGAGAGTGAGTGTACCGGGTATGTAGGTATATTATTAGTTAATGTTAGTATGTTTAGGTGTGAATAAAGGTACATATGAATATTTATATAAAAATACTGAACAGTACAGTGTACTTTAATTATAATTCATTTATTATTTTTAGTTTTATTTTTAACAATCAGTTTTTTTATTTCTGTGATAATATAAATTCCTTTCAAATGTTCATAGTACAGTACTAGGGTATTGACTTTTCTCTGACAAATATATAAGACTTCATATTTATTGCTGTCCCATTTTCTTCTTCAGGTTGATAGCTCAAATGTTAATCAGGGACCCTGGAAAACGCTCCACCTTAGAGGACATTGCAAGTGACCCCTGGCTGCAGGAGGGATGGACAGTGGACCCAGCAGAGGTTCTCCCCCTGGTGTCCCGGCAACACCTCACAGAAGAGGACCATGCTCATATCATACACAAGATGGTGTCCGGCAATATAGCATCAATGGAAGAGATTCTCGAGTATGATCTTGTATCTTTTTGCCTTTTCTTTTTTTTTTTTTTTACTTGCTCTTCAATAATTTTTTTTACCACATTGATGTAGACAGGAAAGCCATATGCATTTTTAATTCCTCCATTGTTCCTGGTAAGTTTGTCCTTCATTGTCCAGTGTCAGTACAGGAGGAAACCAGAGTACCCAGAGAAAACCTGCCTTCTAGCACCCAACTTGGGGATTAAACCCGGGGACACAGTGGTGGGAGACAAGCATGTTACCGGTGTACAGTACCACCAACGCCCCAAAATCAGCTGCATACTGATTAATAAAATGAAAATGTTATTGGTTTGAAGTTATTGTATTTGTTGAATAAGTTACTTCAAATTGAAAAAAAAAAAAAACTTATATTTAAAGGATAATTATTTTTAGAATAAAGCATGCTGTAAGTATTAACCGCTGGATATTTTATAGAATAATAAATACTTTTCAGTGGACTAGACAGGAATGAGTACAACCACATAACTGCAACATATTTTCTGCTGGCGGAACGCAAACTTCGTGCTCACCGGCTCCAACAAGCTGACTTGGCCAAGAATTCTGTCACTAGCCCAGTGATGTCTGTCAGGTAAGCACTGTTTTTTCCAAACCTTAATGAAATGTGTCTTACATGAGGTGTACCGGTGTTAGTTAAAAGTTAGAAACAAGAGCTAACACTGTTTTGTTTGTAGAGTTTTACCTTGAGTTTATTTGACAGGACTTTAGTACCCGTACAGTGATATCTCCATTAGCCGGAACAATTGGTTTAGAGCACTTCTGGAAATAAAAGATTTCCGGGTAACGAGACGACTCTCAAAACCGGAAAAAAATCCCATATCCCTGGAATTTCCAGTTTTTTCTGGTTAACAGAAAAATTATCTCGGAAGTTCCAGAAATTGCGCATTACATTATCTGTCAAAGCCGGAAAAAATCCCTCATCCCCGGAATTTTCCAGAGTTTTTCGGGTAACGGAAAAATGTTCTTGGAAGTTCCAGAAATTGCCCGTTACATCATCTCTCGAACCTGGAAAAAATATCCCCCATCCCCGGAATTTTCCAGCTACCGGAAAAATTTTCTCAGAATTTCCCGAAAATGCGCCTGATTTCCATCTCTCAAACTCAGAAAAAACTCCCCCATCCCTAGAATTTTCCGGAATTTTCCATGTACAGTAAACCCTCGATAACTCGGCACACATGGGGCTCTGGCCTTGCTGAGTTATCCCAAATTCCGATTTATCGAGGCATTTCCCCCATCTTACAAAAATACAATAAAATATTATTGACCCATATATGTGTACATGTAATTACTAAATGTTAAAAGGTAACTTACGAGCACTGCAGGCGAAGAAAGAAGCATCATAGTAGGTGACAGAGGCATGGTAGGTAATGCAGGTAGCCAGATATGCCGAGATTTTCCCAGATAATTTTATATATCTTGGCATTTCCCGAGTTATACTATCATACATTCCGAGACCATATCCACGCCGAATTATATGAAAGTCCGAGTTATCAAATGCCGAGATATCGGGGGTTTACTGTATCGGGAAAATTTTCTCAGAATTTTACGGAAAAGTGACCCTCGGAAAATCGTTCCAAAAGCCGTAATTTTCCAGAAAATTCTGGCCTTGGGAACATTTTTTCGAGAAAATTTCCATTCCAGGTTTGAAGAATTCCAGCTCATGGAGATATTACTGTATATGACTGTACTTCATTACACATGTGTGTAAATTCACAAAACATTTGGACAAAGCCTTGTAAGGAGAGTACATATAGAAGCAGGTAATAAAACAGTGCAAATTAGGTAACTACAGTAGATGGATAACTGTATACAGTACTGTACATTGAGTGAAATAAAGTATTTTTCTCACACTTTTAAAGAATCCAGATAACACAAACTCTCCCATCATTTGCTGCTATTCATTGTCTCTCTCTACTGTAATGGTGTCTGCTCAGATATCCCCTGTATTGAAACAAAATACATTCACCTTGCTGTCTTCTCTGGAGTGTGAGAAAACTAATCACTAACTCCCATATAGCTGTGTATGGTATATAACCTGAAAAACTAATATTTAATTTATTTTCTCTTTTTCAGGAAATCTGGAGGTAGCTTAGATGAGAGCACTATACAGAACACATCAGACACCTCAAGGTTCATCCAAGGCTCACAACTTTTCAAGGATGACATGGCCAATGGTATCCTTCACAACAAATTGTCTGAGGTGAGTTTATGTGCTGGTATAGCTCATATGCTGGTATACAGTATACTTTCATATCCTAATTACAGTATACTGTGGTGAATATTTATCATTCATTATTATTTATACACTTTTTGCGAGTCTTTATTGCTGTCATTATTTAGAAGATCTATATAATGTACTGTACTGTATACTGTACAGTATATTATGTACTGTATATGAAAGAGTGGAAAATGGTTTGGAAGGAATATATTGGAAAAATTCACTGGATACAGACACACAATAAGAAAAAAATATTTACTAGCAAAGTATTCCCTTGAGAAAATGTGAGCATATGATTGGGCAGGACAGTAATATGAATGCATTGTGTTAATGTCAAAGATGTTCTGTCAGTAATAACACCATAGTTTGATTGGTGGACAGACAGGGTGTGAGGGGACAAATAAGAAAAAAAAATAATAATAAAAAAAGGGGGGAGGGGGCGGTAGAAATGAGGTGCCAAGCAAAATGAGCCCAAGTTGGAAATACTGCAGCCATTGTGGATACCAGAGCAGTGTGACATTTCCATAGTGAAGAGTTAAGTTGCCCATCTGCCTTTGTGTATTTTTTTCAGAGCCAATGTTTATGAGAAAGAATTGTTTCAGACTGGTTAAAAATGATTGAATCTACTGACTCACTGGGCAATTTTTATTGAAGTGAAGGCAAGTTTAAAAAGAAACTATGCAGGGGAAACAGAATACACAATACTGGAAACTTATAAAATATTGAAACTTATAAAATATTGAAACTAATATTGCTGTGCAGAAGAAATGACAACCCACCTTTTTCTCATGTGACCAGAAAATATGTTAAAAAGAGAGAGAGAGAGAGAGAGAGCAAAGAAAATATATGAATAGATACAGGAGTTAGAGTGAATAACTGAGAAATAAGGATAATGTGTAACATGGCTCAGCATTTGAGGATATTAACTGGTAAAATATGGTCAAAGAATATACAGTAGAGTATGTCTGGACAAGGGATGGTGTAGGAGGAGACTTGTGAATTAAACACACTAGAACTTCACGAGAGTCTGAATTTATATGTGAAGGGATCAAGTGACTGTAAAGGCCAAATCAACTGGACTCAGTTTTGTGTTCTTGACTGGTGCGTTATGTAAAGTACGTAGATTTTGTATAAATCCTTAAGAGTTCAGTGTAAGAAGTTGGCCATCTTTCATACCTGGAGATTAGTTTGGTACAGTAATATTGATTAGTTTAGTATTTACTAGGTACAGTATGTGGTAAGCCTGGGACCTGCTGGAATATGATGGGTATTACGATTTTGTGTGTATTGTTTGTTTATATATTTTATGATCATTTTTATTATCAGTATAAAAAGGAAGTTGAAATGCACACTTGTATTACTGTTAAAGTGTGTAAGTGAGTATATTTGTTGCTAAATGATGTGGTAGGAGTGGAGATTAGCTTGCCTCAGGAAGGAGAGAGGGGCTTAAAAAATATGTAAGTAAACTCTTTTTAAACCAAATTGATTGACACAACTTTGGGGATTTCTACAAAATTGCAAGATCACTGGATTACAATTTGTCTCCTCTGCACTTTATAACATTGGTTTCTAAATCACTTCTGAAAAGTCTTACTTAGCTTTCAAAATAAATGGTGGGTTTTATGACAAGCTGTATTCCACTGTTAGTAGTCAGTTTTGTAGTGTTTCTGCAGGTATGTAATTTATTGTCCCTTTTTTTTTAGATTTGTGTGTTGTCAGAGTTTACATTATATTCTTTGTTTGAATAATATATAATATATCTTTGCAGTAAGTTTCACCCAAGTACATTACAGTAATTCATATATGTCCTGTGTTATGTTGGGATTTTAATGCTATATTGTTACAGTTTACAGCTTATTTAGTTAAGTAGGATGAAACCTGAATTACTTGACATCATGCATGTCCTTTGCATTCAACTGATGGAGATCTTTGACTCGGTATCTTGCAGCATAATGGAGGGCTTATGAATGGTGGGCAGGGCTATGGAAAATTACTTGACCGTCACCGAATCACCAATGGATACTCTCCTTTATTGCCAAGAATTCGGAGAGATTTTTCGGACTTATTAGAGTGAGCGAAAAGGGGGAAAGCATTCTAGTCAAGTGGGTTATGGCTTGTTGAGTGACTACTTTATACATGCATTAGTAATATTAAATATTTCCTGAGGAAGGGAAAGCATACAGTGTGTAATATGGAAGGAAAGGGAAACAGCATTAGTATTTTGAGTCATATCTAGTCTGAATATTTGAAGAAAAAAAAAATTAAACTCATTGTGAAAACATTAACCATTCTTAATGGGCCAAACAATAAAATGAAACTGTCTGCTTATTTTTTGAGAATACAACACACAAACCTATTAATAATAAACGTACAAGGCACAACACCACTTTTGTGATTGACAATGAAAATAAAAGCACAGTCTCAGTATTAACAGAGCTACAATGCAGTGTGAATACTGTACTATACAATAAGTCTTCCATTTATTCGAGTACTGTATGTAGGACAGAAAAGGTGTTCCTTAATCAAAAAAGCTTTAGTAGTATGTAATAACAATAATGATTGTAATGGTAAATTAATATTGAATTTGCCATACATTCAGCTACACTGTAAATTGATATTAATAAGCTTAAGTTTTTAAAAGACTTAATACAGTACTTCAATCACCACCATAATTGCCTAATTTAGAAGTTGAACTAAGGTAATACCTGTACTACATTATATACTTAACAGTAGTTAACATGGTAAATATTGACTATACAAAGAGCTGAATTGATTGCCATCTGAGACAGACACTGTACCTGGGGTAAGGTTTATGAAGTGATTCTGTAACTAATGCACCACAGTCTAAAATACTGACAAGAACACTCTTTAACAGTTTTTTTGAGTTCATCAAACCAAAACTGTTAATTAACCATTAAAGTTTTGTTAATTGTAATTTCATTGACTGGTTCAACAAATTATCATTGTGGGAACAGTAATGGTAGCCTGACCTTATGTACATAGGCACTTGACTTGAAGATCTTGAGTCACATTCCTGACAGGTTTTGACTGGCTGTAGTAAAGTTTGTCAAAAAAGTGTGTTCCCCTTTCTATTCATGGACTCGAAGCCTTAATCTCTAATACCATTACTGTGTGTGTTTGCTAATACAGTTGAAGTATTTAGTATTAACCGAATGTATTTAATTGGCACTAACCTAACCTTAAGAGTTCCTAATAAAGTATTGCATAATTCAATCAGTAATCCTGTACTGTATATTTAAACTGTAAACTGTTTATAGCATTGCAATAATTTCTTATATCAGTATTTGCTTACTTTATCGCTTTAACATACCTTCAGTTATGTATTTCTCATATAGTATACTGTACAGATATTAGATATACAGGTATACAGTACAGTATATAGATACAGTATATACAAATAGAGTATTAATAAACTGGTTTAGACTTGAAATATTTTGGGCCAAATAGGAAATAGAGCTTCTGTGTACAAGTACAGTACCATAGTTATAACTAGGATAATGATTAGAAATAATAAGCTGGTAAATTACATTTGGCTCCTGGGGTTTTTATACTATACAGTACTGCATTTGAAGTTCTTTGAAAATATAGGAACACAATGTTCTCCTTATGCTAAGGGTAGGATCATACTAAATTTATCAAGAGTTATTAATAGTGTTCTAGAGTGGTCTTCACACCCCCTCTTGAATGCTTTTGTCAGGTTTAATCAGAGTTTCTGAACCTAGCAGTAAGCAGAGCCTGTGTGTACTGTTATTTCTCCATGTCTTCCATTGTGCTTTCTTTCACCTCCATGACTCTTACCAATTTTTGTCTCTCTCTCTCCTCATGTTTGCTTTTCTCTTTCTTGAATATGCCCACCTTCCAGGCATATTTCAGTGGATTTAAATTACTATTAAATACTACAAACAGTGTTATACCATTCTCATATTCTATACCTGGAATTATTTGACAGACAAATCCGCTGAGGCCCAATTTTAACGAGAAAATTGGATGAAATAGTATGTGGCATATTTTCTTGGCCATGAAAGGCTAAGTGTTATCTTGGACATATTTCTTCATTTTGTTTTTTTGTTAAGGCTTTGAAAATTGGGATCAAGTACTAATTATATTTGTATTGAATCGGCATTTGCCATTTATTGACACTTAATCCTCTTACTTATGCTTGTTGATGCTATATTTCTTCCTTTGTGCTTGTTGATGCTATATTTCTTCCTTTGTGCTTGTTGATGCTATATTTTCTGCCTTTGTGCTCTTTGATGCTATATTTTCTTCCTTTAAGCCCTTGTTGATGCTATATTTCTTCCTTTGTGCTTGTTGATGCTATATTTTCTTCCTTTGTGCTTGTTGATGCTATATTTTCTGCCTTTGTGCTCTTTGATGCTATATTTTCTTCCTTTAAGCCCTTGTTGATGCTATATTTCTTCCTTTAAGCCCTTGTTGATGTTATATTTTCTTCCTTTGTTCTTGTTGATGCTATATTTTCTTCCTTTGTGCTTGTTGATGCTATATTTCTTCCTTTAAGCCCTTGTTGATGCTATATTTTCTTCCTTTGTGCTTGTTGATGCTATATTTCTTCCTTTGTGCTTGTTGATGCTATATTTTCTTCCTTTGTGCTTGTTGATGCTATATTTCTTCCTTTGTGCTTGTTGATGCTATATTTTCTTCCTTTGTGCTTGTTGATGCTATATTTCTTCCTTTGTGCTTGTTGATGCTATATTTTCTTCCTTTGTGCTTGTTGATGCTATATTTTCTTCCTTTGTGCTTGTTGATGCTATATTTTCTTCCTTTAAGCCCTTGTTGATGCTGTATTTTCTTCCTTTAAGCCCTTGTTGATGTTATATTTCTTCCTTTGTGCTTGTTGATGCTATATTTTCTTCCTTTGTGCTTGTTGATGCTATATTTTCTTCCTTTGTGCTTGTTGATATATATTTTCTTCCTTTGTGCTTGTTGATGCTATATTTTCTTCCTTTGTGTGATGATCGTATTTTCTTCCTTTAAGCCCTTGTTGTCTCTTCTCTTTTTCTTCCTTGCTTGTTGATGCTATATTTCTTCCTTTAAGCCCTTGTTGATGCTATATTTTCTTCCTTTGTTCTTGTTGATGCTATATTTTCTTCCTTTGTGCTTGTTGATGCTGTATTTTCTTCCTTTGTGCTTGTTGATGCTATATTTTCTTCCTTTAAGCCCTTGTTGATGCTGTATTTTCTTCCTTTGTGGTTGTTGATGCTGTATTTTCTTCCTTTGTGCTTGTTGATGCTATATTTTCTTCCTTTAAGCCCTTGTTGATGCTGTATTTTCTTCCTTTAAGCCCTTGTTGATGTTATATTTCTTCCTTTGTGCTTGTTGATGCTGTATTTTCTTCCTTTGTGCTTGTTGATGCTATATTTTCTCCCTTTGTGCTTGTTGATGCTATATTTTCTTCCTTTGTGCTTGTTGATGTTATATTTTCTTCCTTTGTGCTTGTTGATGCTATATTTTCTTCCTTTGTGCTTGCTGATGCTATATTTTTCTTCCTTTGGCCTTGTTGATACTATATTTTCTTCCTTTATTGCTTCATTGATGCTATATTTTCTTCCTTTAAGCCCTTGTTGATGCTATATTTCTTCCTTTAAGCTTGTTGATGCTATATTTCTTCCTTTAAGCCCTTGTTGATGCTATATTTTCTTCCTTTGTGCTTGTTGATGCTATATTTTCTTCCTTTGTGCTTGTTGATGCTATATTTCTTCCTTTAAGCCCTTGTTGATGTTATATTTTCTTCCTTTGTGCTTGTTGATGCTATATTTCTTCCTTTAAGCCCTTGTTGATGTTATATTTTCTTCCTTTGTGCTTGTTGATGCTATATTTTCTTCCTTTGTGCTTGCTGATGCTATATTTTCTTCCTTTGTGCTTGTTGATACTATATTTTCTTCCTTTGTGCTTGTTGATGCTATATTTTCTTCCTTTAAGCCCTTGTTGATGCTATATTTCTTCCTTTAAGCTTGTTGATGCTATATTTCTTCCTTTAAGCCCTTGTTGATGCTATATTTTCTTCCTTTGTGCTTGTTGATGCTATATTTTTCTTCCTTTGTGCTTGTTGATGCTATATTTCCTTCCTTTAAGCCTTTGTTGATGTGTTATATTTTTCTTCCTTTGTGCTTGTTGATGCTATATTTCTTCCTTTAAGCCCTTGTTGATGTTATATTTATCTTCCTTTGTGTGCTTTATTTGATGCTATATTTCTTCCTTTGTGCTTGTTGATGCTATATTTTCTTCCTTTGTGCTTGTTGATGCTATATTTCCTTCCTTTAAGCCCTTGTTGATGTTATATTTTCTTCCTTTGTGCTTGGTGATGCTATATTTCTTCCTTTAAGCTCTTGTTGATGCTATATTTTTCTTCCTTTGAGCTTGTTGATTTCTTCCTTTGCTATGCTATATTCTTCCTTTAAGCCCTTGTTGATGCTATATTTTCTTCCTTTGTGCTTGTTGATGCTATATTTTCTTCCTTTAAGCTTGTTGATGCTATATTTCTTCCTTTAAGCCCTTGTTGATGCTATATTTTCTTCCTTTGAGCTTGTTGATGTTATATTTCTTCCTTTAAGCCCTTGTTGATGCTATATTTTCTTCCTTTGTGCTTGTTGATGCTATATTTTCTTCCTTTATGCTATATTTCTTCCTTTAAGCCCTTGTTGATGCTATATTTTCTTCCGTTGTGCTTGTTGATACTATATTTTCTTCCTTTAAGCTTGTTGATGCTATATTTCTTCCTTTAAGCCCTTGTTGATGCTATATTTTCTTCCTTTGAGCTTGTTGATGCTATATTTCTTCCTTTAAGCCCTTGTTGATGCTATATTTTCTTCCTTTGTGCTTGTTGATGCTATATTTTCTTCCTTTGTGCTTGTTGATGCTATATTTTCTTCCTTTGTGCTTGTTGATGCTGTATTTTCTTCCTTTAAGCCCTTGTTGATGTTATATTTCTTCCTTTGTGCTTGTTGATGCTGTATTTTCTTCCTTTGTGCTTGTTGATGCTATATTTTCTCCCTTTGTGCTTGTTGATGCTATATTTTCTTCCTTTGTGCTTGTTGATGTTATATTTTCTTCCTTTGTGCTTGTTGATGCTATATTTTCTTCCTTTAAGCCCTTGTTGATGCTGTATTTTCTTCCTTTGTGGTTGTTGATGCTGTATTTTCTTCCTTTGTGCTTGTTGATGCTATATTTTCTTCCTTTAAGCCCTTGTTGATGCTGTATTTTCTTCCTTTAAGCCCTTGTTGATGTTATATTTCTTCCTTTGTGCTTGTTGATGCTGTATTTTCTTCCTTTGTGCTTGTTGATGCTATATTTTCTCCCTTTGTGCTTGTTGATGCTATATTTTCTTCCTTTGTGCTTGTTGATGTTATATTTTCTTCCTTTGTGCTTGTTGATGCTATATTTTCTTCCTTTGATGCTATATTTTCTTCCTTTGTGCTTGATGATGCTATATATGTAATATTTTCTTCCTTTGTGCTTGTTGATGCTATATTTTCTTCCTTTGTGCTTGTTGATGCTATATTTTCTTCCTTTGTGCTTGTTGATGCTATATTTTCTTCCTTTGTGCTTGTTGATGCTATATTTTCTTCCTTTGTGCTTGCTGATGCTATATTTTCTTCCTTTGTGCTTGTTGATGCTATATTTTCTTCCTTTGTGCTTGTTGATGCTGTATTTTCTTCCTTTAAGCCCTTGTTGATGCTGTATCCTCCTTCTCTCCCTTTATTCATGTTATGCTTTCTTTTTCTATTGTCTTGTTGCTGTCTTCTCTTCCCCTATCTATTTGCTGCAATCTAATCTTTTCCCATTTCAGTTCTACCCATATGTCACTATTGTTTGTGCCTTTCATGCTTGAAGTAACACTGAAAAATGCTAATATGCTTTTTTGCCCTAATATCCTTTGTTGTTGTGGATTATGAGGCAATTATGTGGTGCTTGTGTGGGTGTTGGAGCCAGCGGTTTAGTGACGGCGACTTTGAGTACCCTCACTTTGGCGACGCTGCTTAGTGTTGAGCCTCATGGACCAGTTATGTACAGTACTCGGTAACTCCTCTTGTATTGTGGTGCAGTTTGCTGTCCTTGAGTCACTCTCACCCACAACGCTGGCACAGAGGCACATGAATTATGATTGGTTTGCTTATCACTTTATATTTGTGAATATTTAACGATCACATTTAATGTTAGATTTAATTACTAAGAAAATTGGAGTAAGAAACATACGGTAATACCAATTGTACTCAGGCAGTTAAGAGGCATTACTGCGTAACAAGGATCTACAAGTCATATCTTTATCATGGCTTCAAAATTAATGAAATGCTATTGAAAATATTTTATCTGCATGACAGAAGGCATTCATAATATTGATTAAGATTATGAATGCCGAGACATTCACACTACAGCTTCTCTATGTGTGCAGTATTCATGCATCATTGTTTGTATTGGTGGGTGCATGTATGTGTAGATAGGGAAGACGCGTGCTTGTGGATGTGAGAGTACAGTAAAGTAAAATTTTTAGTGCGTTTGTTTGCTGTGGTTTATCTACTTCTATATTCATTATTGATTCTTATTTAAGTATTACTTTGAATTGTAGAGAATATAATTAAGAAAGGTTCCTTCCAATAAATGGAATAATCCTGATATCAAGTGTAGGAAAACAAGAAAAGAGAAAATGAGAATTGGTTATATATTTTAAAGTTAACTGAGTTAAAGAGTTTACAGTAGAGTGAAAGTACATTATTGTGTTTGGCTTGATAGAGCTAGGAAGAGTCAGCTCTGCCCCATCACCTATTCTTCAGCATTTTGTCCCTTGGCATATCACATGTCCAGAGTCACATCAGAGAATCCCAATTATTCACCCACTTCTAATTCATGCTCTTGACCTTCTCAGCTACATTGAACCTCTCAAGCTCTTCAGTATTTCTTACCCAATCCATTCTTTTAATCTCAGATCAGCATTATAACAAATTTGTTAATATTGGAGATATGCCTCCGTTATGTGACTCAGACAGTCCTCTAATATTGTTAATACAGTTCAGTAATGATCTTTTCAAAGAATAAAGATTTTTTTTTCTATTCTCTCAATACAGGTATTTTGATGGAAGCCATTTAACATACCTGGTATATATTTTCAGAACACATAATAGCTCATTTGGTTTACATGATTAGACCTTATCATTCCTTGGACAGTTGGTTCCCATTTTGTAGGATATCATTACTGTAGCAGCATTAGCCTCTCTTGAAGTGGTTGCTAGCTGTTAAAATGCATATCTTGCAGTCTCGAGGCCCTTTGAAATATTATGTGCAATTTATGTGCAGTAAAGCACTGCTTTACTACCAACCAATGATAGTCACAGGAATACTATATGTATATGTAGATAGAATAGTTCTTGCAAAAGCAATTACTACTAATATGTATTACATGTATATAAAAGTAGTGTAATAAATTCTAATTACCGTAATTCACAAAGTTATCTCACTGTAGATAGTTGGAAGACACTTATTTTGTGAATTAATTTTTTAATAGAATTGTCACCTTCACTAGCTGTACATGATGTGTATAGGTTACAGTGGAAAGTGTTATATTTTTATGAAAGTTGATTTAGTTTCTACTAGCTTAAGTTTGAGAGCGAGTGTTAACAAAAATAATGTCAGTTAACTTGCACTGCTTATATACATAGTTTTTTATCTTTTAAATTTTCTTTTGAAATAATTGGTAATTATGCAATAATTTAGAGGAAAATATTGTACTCAATATTTAAAATGAAAAGTAAATTTGACTAGTTTCACATAGTTCAAGTAAGTTCATTATGTTTTCTTTGTATATTTCTTACAGTTATTGTGCCATTGCAGATAATGAAGTCCAGTATAGTATGTTAAAATTTTGCAGGTTCGAACTGGAGGACGTATGAGGACATTTAGTATCTTGGAAGAGGAAGAGGAGGAAGAAGAACCAAGAGAAGAGATAGATGAGAAAAAGGAAGAAGAAGACACATTAGATAAGGGGCAGAGGTCACGAAGTGGGTCACGAAGTGGCTCACGTAGTGGCTCACGTAGTGGCTCACGTAGTGGGTCTAGAAGGGGATCGAGAGCTTCCAGTAGTTCTTCCTTAAAAGACAAGTGTATAAGAGACATGAAGTTGGATTTATCTCTTCTCCATCGCCTTGAATGCGTTCGACGGGGCAGTGGTTCACACCAAGGCTCCCTTCAAGGGTCAGCTGCTACATCTCCCTCTGGTGATGATACCCCTTTACCAGAGCCCCCTTTCCCACCTTCCTCAAACATTGGACTGGGACGGGGAAGAGCAAAAAGTGCTGGAACATCCCCTGCAACAACACCTCCAAGCAGTTTAGTACCACCCACTTCAAATATACATATTAATAATACAAATAACAATCTTTCCACACTTCCCCCACAAGGCCCTACATTACCCCCACCCAGAATCACCCCTCAGTCCTCTGTGTCCTCATCACCTACATCACAGGCATCATCTCCTACCTCTCCGGGACCACAACAGCTACCATCGTCACCAAAGAATCAGGGTTCTTTCTTCAACCATAAATTCAAAACATTACCATCACCTAACCGGAGACTTCATTCTGTTAGATCTTCACCTCAACTAATGCTGAATGAAATATTTGAAGAAGGGGAGTCAGATGGGGAAGGCAGTAGTGGGAACAGTCGTGTTGCTAGCACAACATCTGGGAACAGCGTAGGGGGTGCAGTTGCTTCTCCAGTTATTATGCGCAGACATCGGCTTGTCAGGTCACGAACTGCATCTTGCAGTTCTTCAGATGCCTCAGATGATGACCAAGATGCTCGAAAGAAGCGGCAGCAACGTGCTCTGACGCGACATCTTACTCGGGATTTTCAAGATGAACAATGTGATTCACAGGAACTAAATGGTGAAATGCAGGATGAACGAAGGGATAATGAAGTGACTGTGGAAGAACTCAATGATCATACTCTTGTTCCACCTTCAATTGATTGCAATGGTAGCTTACAAGGGCAAGGTAATGCTCGTGGAAATCGTCCCCTGTCTGCTGCGTGTGATGATGAACGCAAGAATGGACCCTTAAAGGAGGAATCTGGTAGCACAGAAAACATGCTAGATATAGATACAACATTGAGAGAAAGTCGTTCTTTAAACTGTATAGTTATGGCTAGTGGAGAACAGGAAGAACTTCCTTTATGTAGTGTTTCAGAAGCTTCACTTCTTGAACAGTGTGCATCTAGTAACATTACTGTATCCACAGACAATGTTACCACAATATACATTGAAAATAGACCACCTCTTGAAACTGAAAATGATGGAAGGTCTGTGCAGTCAGGAAATTTGGGTGGTGACCGTGTGGTGATACGTGTAACTGATGACAATGGACAGTGTCAGGAGTCCATAGTTGGTGATATAGATACACCAACGGACATAAAGACTTTTTCTCCAAAAGAATCAGGATCTCCTCAAGTGATTGGTGCTAATGATGTGGTAGTTGGGCTAGTGGACTCTCCACGGTCCGGTCGACCAGCAGGGGCTCGACCTGTGTCAGATTCACAGGTAATTACACGTCCACCACACTCTCCTTCTTTGACCAAATCTGCATCACATATGGAATCTCTAAGTGCATGTGGGGAGCGACCCTCCAACAAGTTCTCTCTACGGACTAGTTCTACCAATGGATCGCTGATGCCCGGACGGAATCACTATGTTATGGATATCAACCAGAATGCAGGAGGACGAAAGAATCGTTCTGAAAAATCTAATGGTGCACTAGCAATACAGGGGACCTCAAAGTGTTGTAGTCTGTCTTGAGGCACTGGGTACAATGTAGGATACATAATGAGATGAACTGAAAACTTACCTTGTGCATATGAGTGTTGTAAGTTCCCTAAATCCCTTAGTGTATCCATTGGTATAGTATATAAATATTGGAAGTCCTCTGCAGATGTGGACATAGGGTGTGATATAAAGATGTGTTGTGTACATAGGAGAGTCAACTATTTTGAGATGTAGATATGGACTAAGTTTTGTGTCCCAGCCTGGCAGGCCCCAGGAACAGGTGCATAATCACCTTGTTGACTGCCCCACCCATTAACAAGTGCCAGCTTTACTCCAGTGTTTTCCTCAACCTGCTGCTGCTGCAGCACTCACTTTGGGCTGGTATCATGTCATTAGTAACTATCAACTAGAATTGTCTTCAACATGAAAATGGCAGTGTCTGAGAATGAAAAGTTGGTGTTGCATATTATGTTGATTCTTGGAAGTCTAAAGGTTATTCCATATGGAAGTGTGTAAGTAAATATGCATGATGTTGTTTTTAGTGTACAGGTGCATACCTTATCAACAACCAAATGTTGGGATCTCACAATTAATAAGAAGCACAGCAAAGAATCTTATACAGTCAATATTTTTGTAATAAACTTCTTTGTACATAAGTTTCATGTTTGTTCAACTGGTGGCAATATTTTTGTGAATAATAAATCTGAGCTCTGTTGCCATATATTATGGAGCTCTGAAATGTTTATTGCATAGATGAGTTGAACCCCTACTTGTGACTGGTTAAGTTGTATTATCTTCCCTTCTCTCCTTTTCAAGTATGGTACTTATTGTAATCTTGCCAACCCTAGTCAAGACCTAGTCTTCATGTACACATGGAAGCTTAGCCGTCACAGAAGCTGGTGGTGTCTCTTGTCTGTTGGTTAGATTTGTATTACAGTAATTATGGTGAAGTTAAAACACACTCTTTTTAGGCAGTATTTCATAATCTTCAGTTAAATAACAGACTTGTACAAAGTACATGCTGTAAAGCATATTGATGTGATCTGTGGCGTAGGGCTAAGGAGTGGCAATCACCTCCAGCCCCGGTAGGATCAGGATTTGAATGACAAATCAAGTGTTGCAACTCAGCACTTTCCGATTTAAGCTATACCTCTCCCAAGTTCCCTCCATTCATTGTGTTATGTGTAACTCAATATTAGCATTGAGCGTCCTATTTCTTTCATCCATCAGAATCTGCCACATTTCTCTAACAGCTACTGTACTTTCATATGACACATTTCTATGACATAAGGGGAAAAGATAACACTAACCTATGGCTCATAATTACTAATTTCATCACAATATAAAGGAAAAAAAAGCCCCTCGTTAGGTATAGTTTAATGTTCTTTGTTAGGTAGTAAAGAATGTGGCTTAAGAAATTTGTTGAAATGGTGTTTCTTATTTTGCTTTAACTGTTGTAATGGTACATGTTATAGTCGGCAATACTTTATTCAAAATTTATTTAATCATTACTTATCATACTAAGTTAACCATAGGTTTCTTCATTCCATGTTACCAGCCCAAGCTTCCAAACCATTGCATTTGAGATGTGATTGGTGATTGTCAGTTGTAGACGGTTCTCTTTCTTAGCTAATTTCTTACTGTCGGTAGGAAAGTGAGGTCTTATTTCAAGCTCCAGGTGGTGCCACATTTGACAATGGTTATATTTGCATATGTTTCTGTAAAATTTTTCCGCCTCTTGTCTCTGGTGTGACGCAGTGTATGTGATGGTATCGGCAAGTTTTGGCCGTAAAAACTTGAGTGCTTCACTGAGGCTCTATTTTACTATATATACAATGTTTATTAATTCTATGGAAGTCTTAAAATATTAATTTAAAGACATACAGGATGCAGCAGTAGCTGTACAAAATGTAATTTAAAAATGATTAGCTAAATAGATTGTTATGTGGTTTATTTTATCATTTCATGCAAAAATGCATAATTATTTAATTGTTGGTATATTCTGTTGATTAATTATCTTGTATTCTTCATGGATTGCTTTAAGACAACACTTTTTTAACATGATTGATTGAAATACATAACTCGTACATTTCAGTTGAACAAGTTTGACCATCCCACATTATGATCTTATGAAGCTAATTTAAAAAGTTCAGAAAATTCATGTGCCAGATAATGGGTTATTTATTTCCTGTATTCCAGATGTTTGGATATTGTTAAATAGCTTTTCAGATATGTGACACCTGTATTTATATATGCATGGATGGTAGACTATGATTATAAGTTTACATAAAATCAGTTTTTTTTAGACTACCTGGTTATGTTTGATGCATGAAAGATTATTTATGACTTGGATGAACGTGGAATTGTGTCAGAGAGAGAGAGAGAGAGATGCGAGAAATCAGTCCAGATATTGACAGATTGTGTTCAAGACTTGTTGATACCAGTTTTTTGTGACTATCAATGAGAGTATGTGTTGATTGTTCAGACTGTAATGTATGTTAAAACAACTTAGTACAGGTAAACCTAGATATAGTGAGTCTACAATTCTTGATCATTCTTCTCCCAGTCATTTAAAACAAACTTCTGGGTAAATATAATGCCAATGAACTGTTTAATTTAATTGAATTTTGTCTTACTACAGGTATATACAGTATATATAAATATTATTATTTTTAATCAGCTTGTACTTGCTTGCCAAGGAGTGATTTCCCACCAAATTCCATAATGAACCCCACCATTATATCTAGGTGATTACTAATTGCTGCCTCTTGTAGCTGATGTGTTGTGCCTTTTGTTAGCTCCAGTGTCCAGTAGCAGCAGACTAGTAACCATGGAAAGTAACAGTCAACTTGCTTGAGATGGAATAGAGCGTGATCCCATATACTTGACAGTTTCACTATAAACATTTTGGTGCAACTTGTCATGGTTCAGTATACCATTACATGAATTCATGAATATACAAAATGACAGATTTGGATGATGATGATAGGTGTTTTATTTTCATGGTTAAACATGCAAGTCATGAACAAACAAGAAAATAAAAGTCGGTCAAAACTTACGGTTTTGTACATAGTACTACAACATAACTTTGTACTTGTTTAATCAAATGTTTATTATGCAATATATTCACTTCTTAATCTCTTGACCACTAGTGTTGGGTTCATATAGCATTAGTACCCATCTTGCTTTGCAAAAACATAAACCTTGTATTTACAGTACGTCTAAACTATATTTTCTGCATGGGGAGTTCAGCGTATACGACCAACTTTTGACAATAAATTTGTTGCATATACACCTAACTAAGTGGAGGTTGTAACCAGTATTTCTGAGTTATATACATACAATGCATTGGTTTAGTTACTTCATTATGCTATTTGTGATTTAAATAGGAGTCACCAAACATTGTTTTAAATCATATACCACCCAATTATGACACCTGTTGTTTATAAACTATGTTCTGATTCAGAGATCAATGATAAGGATTTTTCATACCCAAGGAAAATCACTATTTAATGAATATTGGCTTTTTATATTAAACCTCTTCCTTTCACTTGCATACAGGATTAATATGCCTTGCTAGCATAGTTAAATGGGCATTATATTTTTGTCATGTTTGTGTAGGTATGGGTATGTCATATACAGTTTTTGACTATTATACTCTGTCTTGATGCTTGAATGAGATTAGGGATTCATGTCATTCTAACTGGATATAATTTTTAATCAAAATATTATTCAGAGGAGAATGTAACTGAATATTATTGTTGTGGATGATTTATTTAGTAATTATGCTCTGTATAGCATTATGGGTATTAACTGTAGTCTGGTGTACAAGAGATTTAAGATTTCTACAGTCACAGATTGCTTGTAATGTCAATCTAGAATTTATAAGGTAATTTTGTTATCTTGCCATCTTAAGCTCATATGACCCCCCTCCCTTTTTTTATTGAAAGTACTATATATCTGTTGGTGGTGTGGAGTCCACCAATGGTAGTAAGAATGATTCCCTCTGCATTATATGCTAATTAGGCAAGAAATGAACATTTCAAGTTGTTACTCTTTTTGAGAAGAGGTATTTGTATGGATTTTCTGGTTGTGTGCATTGACAAATTTTGGAGGGCCTCACACACACACATCTTCAAATAATGCATTCCTGGAAGAAGGGTGTCGACCTTTGTCAGTGAACACTTTCTGATAGTGTACTTGTTTTAGTGAGGTGAACAGCATTTCATGGAAAGTTCACTTTATTATATTTAGATTTCAGAACAATCTTTTTAATTTGCAAAACATATTACTATATGCACACTTAAACTTTATCATAACCTAATGTGCATAGCCAGATTACCAAACACCTGTCTTCTCAAAAAAATTAACCCAGGAGCTGCAAATTTGAGGAAAGTCATCCAAAGCAAAGTTAGTTATATGTTATTAATGTTACATAAGAAAATTGTGCCATGTTAAATTGGTTTTGGTCTAATTTAGCCATTCCATCTGTATCAGATGTGTAACCTTCAATATATAGCATGAATGTAATTATCCTAATCAGTCCATAATGGAATACTGACCAGCTAAATACTCCTGGAAATCTTAGGAGTCTCACATCAAAAACTACTGGCAACTGGAATTATCTCTTATCCTAACCTGAAGGTACCACAACAAAATGACCCTATACTACAGAGTCTTATTTTCCAGTTGTGTAAACAAAGGTTAGATTGAGAAATAGTTCTATTGTGTAACATAAAACTATTCAGCTTTAAGTTTAGGTCTAAGGGAAGAAGACTACAGTAGCATTAACAATACCTGTACAGTACACTTTTTTCACTCTGAATTTTTCCCCCCAATAATAATCACCAAACTGATGAATTGATAGAAAATTTTCATTTGATTTCAACATTTCTCTTGTTCAAGTGAGATTTACTGCCTGAAACAACAACATAAAAGTTTTATTTCGATTTAAAGAAAGTTTAGACATACTGTATAGCATTTGAATTGGCAATTCACCAGTTAAGGTGACAAATAACCAATCAAATCCAGCAATAATGGCCATGAATAGACATTTGTCATCAGAAGTGGATATTTCTCCATCCCGAAGTTCATTTTTCATTACTTTTAGTATAAACTGCTATTGGCTTTAAGAAAGCATAACTTGATTGCTGTGTTATGGTATAGTTTCCATTGCCATCATCTACTGTGTTTTAAAATAGGTGGGTTGTATTGCTCTTTTTCATTATTATATTGGGGGGGGGGGGGTGTGTGCAGTCCACCCGGGCACAGGTCAACGGGGCCTGGGGGCGAAACATATAATAAAATTTGTTTTGTACATTTTTAACTTTCACATTTTATTGTTATTATTACAGGTATTATTATTATTATTATTATTATTATTATTATTATTATTATTATTATTATTATTATTATTATCATTATCATTATTATTATTATTATTATTATTATTATTATTATTATTATTATTATTGTTATCATTATTATTATTACTACTACTACTATTATTATTGCCCCCAGGCCCTGATGTGGGTCAGTGACCTGTGCGCAGGTGGGCTAATCCCTGTTAAAAAAACAAAAACAAATCTACTATAAATGGCACTGAAGAAATTTCTTATATATCTTATATACCTTTACTGCCTTACACAAAACAGTATTTACTCCCATTGTGGTGGCGGCAGCTTGAACACCTCTTCAAATAGTGGCTCCATGCGTAGATTCCTCCTTATCTTTTTCTTCTTCAATTTCTGAAACAATTCCAGTTCAAAGAAGTATTCCAATTCAGACCGATCCAATATTTAAGGCAACTTTTCTGATGTTGTGTTCGGATCCTTAATTCTATTAATAGCACCAGTAATACTGTCAAGACTTGTTCTCCCAACTCTGTTACTAACATCTCCAAAAGATTGCTGGCTGGTCTCAGAACCTTCAACAGACATCCTAATTTCTTTTTGTGATGATCCATATTTACCACTTACCGGTATGACCTGATTATTGTTGACCTTCCTTTCTAAATTGGTATTGGGGTCTCTATATTAGATATTTCTGAATTTGAAATCAGATCTAAACTTGCTGCCGGATGGATGAGGAGCTGAATGAACAATGTGTGTGTGTGTGTGGTGGATGTGAATTGTGTTGTATTCTAGGTAGTGCTGTGGTTGTTGTGGGTTGTGTTTTTGTACAATAAATGTGTATTTGTTGTGTGTGTTTGTTTGTGTATATAGCAACTGTGTCTTGTTTTAAAAATTTTAAATCCATGTACTGTATGTATATCTTTGAGTACATGTATATGTGTTGCAGGTATGAGTGAATGTATTACAAATATTATTGAAAATATTTTGTAAGTATGAGTGAAAGCGTTACATACTGACAACACTTATTCTCTCATACTGTTTTTGCAATAAATATACAGTGCACACATACAGTAAAGCCCTCTTGATACGGATTAATTGGGGAGGAAATTCAATCAGTATTAAGCAAATTTCAGGATAAAACAAGTTCTGGGTGGGGGGTTTATTTAATCTCGAAAAAATCTGGATTCACCAAGAAAAATTGGATGGCAATCCTGATTACCATGTGTTGCACACAAACTCCAGCCTCAGCCACTTACAAGCCACTCGCACTGCTTCAGCCCTCGTGTGTGCAATCTCTTTAACTCCTGTGGACAACCTCAAAAGTCAGTCAGAAGAAGGCCAGAAAGGAGTTTAGCTTGAAGGACAAGCAGGAATTATAAACTGTATATTATACTGCAGGTTAGTGATTCAAGTACAGTAATTCAAAAGTGTTTATTTATTTTTTGCCACCAAGTGGGTAGATCCGGACTATTTCGTGTTAATCCGGACTCAATCTGGATTACCAGAAATTAGTCTGGAGTGGTTTGCCAGTCTGGATAAAAACAGTCAGGATTAAGAGGGTTTTACTTTACTTAAAACATACGTATACATGTACACACATACCCAAAGACATGCATCCATGCATTTAAAGACATTAAAACAAACACATCCACAGTCATACACAGAACACACATTACTGTACACAAAGCACACATTCAACATAAATACAACACATCACTCCCACTAAAACCACAATACAATCCAGAATAACACAACACACTCCTGCTACACACACAATACAACTCACTTATTTTAAAATACTCCATATGTAACTTCAGTGGAAATTATTATACTAAAAGACACCAATTAATTTCTGCTTCCTTAATGCCAATACCTGTACAGTATAGTAGTTTATACCTGGTACTAAAATGTCTACTCATGGCCATCATTGTCAAATTTGTGTGATAATTTGCCACTTTAAACTGGTGAATTGCTGATCTAAATGCTGTGTCAAAAGTTTCAAGTGGAAATAAAACTTCTGTGTCGTTTTCAGGCAGTAAATCCCACTTCAGTATGAGTAATGCTGAAATCAAATTAAATTTTTTTAACATTTCATTGACTTGGTGATTTCTATTGACGAACATTGACTTTGAGTGAAAAAAGGTGTCTACTTAAAATTTCATCATAACACAAGGATTTACTGTGTTAACGTCAGTGCTCTCATAGTGACTACTGAAGTGTTGGTAAAGGACAATAAATGAAACTGTCCAGCAATGTAATTAACATGCCAGACAAAAGTACACACCTCATAGATATCACAAAGTTGCCAATGTAGAAAGTAATTTCTCTCAATATTACATCCTGTTGGTACAAAGTCACTGCTGAAGTATGTAACTTGTTTCTATGTAATGTATCAGTTTATTTTAATTTGAAAGCTGTATTTAATTCACGGATGAAAAAACTAAGGAACTGATTTTTTCTTTTTTTGCCTAACTTAACTGCTGTAATTTTTTATTGTAAACAAGCGTCTCATACGCACACAGTATATGAACACTCAAGTACAGTAATCCCTCACCAACTGCAGTTTTGAGTATCCACATTTTATCTTTTTTACACTATTTTACCAGTCACGGTGTTCTGGAATTTTTTAGCTCTGCACGGCGAGAATGTTCCCTGGATCAGGTCTTTCAAGTGGTTGACTTGTTCAGTTTCATTATATCCATTCCTCAAATGATAAATTATCATCATCTATGATGCCAAGATCCTTGCTCTTATTTGGCTTTTTAAATTACTGTAATTAGTTTATTTTCATTCTTCGTATTGTTTGCTACAGGTCAATAGTCATCACTTAATACCTTCAGGGTCAGGGACCTGTGGAGGCAGCCACATCCCTCGTGGTCCAGGTGTAGTCACTATGCTCACCACCTTACTCACTCAAGTATTTATACGTTAATTAATAAACTACTGTACTTTCTAGATAACATATGTATATATTTTTTTTTACCAAATTTAAGGAATTCATTTACAATATATATATATATATATATATATATATATATATATATATATATATATATATATATATATATATATATATATATATATATATATATATATATATATATATATATATATATATATATATATATATATATATATATATATATATATATACCTTAGCACAAATGAAAATTAGAGAATTAAACCAGACTAATAGGTTTTTTTTTTATATGTAGGAAGGAGATATGAACTTTCTCTGTTAGATCCAACTGTTACAGTATGTGTATGTTTTTTGCCCTTATGTGTAAAAAAACATCAATTTGGAAGTAGATTGTTCATACACACATGTATGTATGAAAACTTGTAAGGAATATAAACTTCATTCGCATATTTTTTTTTTGCTAGGAAGAGCATCAAGGCTAGGCATGGGTCATCTGGGGACTAAAATACACTACAGTATTCTAATTTTTCTTAATACTTGCAATGCAATGTACCTGTACTGTATAGTGCTTTTATGCAGTACTTTATGGTCTAAAAGTATGCGAGGGTCAAGTTCCAGGAGCCTCGTGTAAGAGCGAATTTCGCATATACTGTATACCTAAAACCCATTTTCTATACTAAAGTAACCCTACCCAAGGTAAACAACTGTGTAAACTTTCACAAACTGTGTCACCCTGTACAGTATAGAAACAGCTTAAATGAATACTAGATGTACTGTACATAACTATTATAAATAGAAATCATATAAAAAAATCAAAAGGACTTTGCGTATTTCACTTTCACAATGTTTGATGGAGCGGATGGATGACTCGTTCATGGGAACCGACACACAACTTAAGAGTTAGATACCCTGCTCCTTAATGAATCCAATATCTTGACCTTTTCTTCAAACTTCTCAGAATGTGCTATTTTATGTTTCTCACTCACCACCACTAGCACTGCCACTAAATTTCCTAAGGGCCCATTACCGGTAAAATTTGGCAATAAAAAAAACTTTATGAGCATGCATGCCTGGGAGATGTTGATGGAACCAGATCGAGAGAGGGACCTTTGGGTGACGCCTACGCGAGATGTGGGCTAAGGCTCATGAACTAGCTATCGAGATTATTATTATGGTAATAATTTATTTAGGCAGCCCTTCCAGCTATAAGCCAAATCCACTGCACCATCAAAATGGATAATTAAAGAAATACTATGTGTATATGTTTAAATTATGAAAAATTGTATAATTATGAAGTTAAGATAAATAAGGGTGGATAGACTTTATTCACATGCAAAAAGTGCCTAGTTAGTGAGATCCTAGGTGGGTAGACTATTCTCTTGCGAAAGATGGTGAAGCTAGCAAGAGATGCTGGGTACAGGGTTGGCTGGTGCAAGAACAAGTCATGCATATGGGCGGATCAGGGGGTCAACTGCATGTAAGCGGGATCACGTACTCTGGATATGCGGACTTTGCGACTGTGTTTTTTAAGTACAGTACACTGCATTTGCTTGTGTATGAGCTGCACCCCTTACTACAGGGGTGGCCAGACTTTCGTGTGACAGGATCTACTTTTTCCATGGCTATCCAAACGTGATCTACTAGCACAATTTTTCCTAACCTCCAGCAGATAAGGAATCAATTCTGAGTCTTAATGAAGAAAGAGAGAGTAACCAATAATAAAATCAAATGAATACTGTATATACATATATTGCCAAGTGCCTATATCATTTTCAATGCATAATCATACAACTATGAACGGTAAGAAGGAAGAACTTATTTCACCGATGTGATGATTTGCACTGCATGGCGTCGGCAAGCAGTGTCCAGGCTCCCAGCTGGTGAAATTCGGCAGATTTTTATGTTAGTGGTATCATTTTCTATAACATTATTAATTAATATTCCCCAAATTATTTAAATGTGCACCTCCTTGCTAAATGACTGCTAGATATGCAAAGACAAAACATGTCATGAGTGTTGCTGCTAATAATGGAAAAACAAAAATACCTGTACTCTTTTTTTTTTAAATAACGTATGGTGGTGTACTTGGCAGTGGTGTCGTGTACTGTACCTGCTGGATCCCTGTTGATGGGCTACACCGCTACTACCCATCCCGTGATCTACCAGAAATTGTTTTGTGATCTATTGTTATATCATGATTGACGTTTTGGTTCCCCCTGCCTTACTATTGTATATGAATGATCGCTAACATTTGCTTATCCGTAAAATTATATTCTTACACCTCTTGTTTGCTATCTGAAGGTGATATTCGCTTATACAGTTCAATGTTGGTATGATCGAAAATTCAAATTGAGTGCCAGGTGCTGCCCGGGTGTCAGCTGGGACGGCCATTTTGGTCCCCAGATGAGCATTGTTAAGTGCAAGTGAAGTCCTCTCTCTTTATCCGTCTGTATTCATGCCATCCATTCATGAATCTGTATGCAAAGACATCCAAGTATAGTAGTGATTCTTCTGCTACCCCACCATCACCAGGAGACCCCACCAACCTGTGATAATTGAACCAAGTTTAAGATAATCAAGCATCATGAATGGGTCGGGGGGGGAGCTCAATGTAAGGTAGTGGTACTGCACTAACTGTATATAACTATTTTATTTTGTCTTCAGTATTTCTTTTTAGGTATAATATCTTAAATAATGTTTTAGTAATTTTTTAATTCACAAGAATAAACCAATACACTTCTATTCACAGAAATAATTTCTTACATCAGATGTAAGAAGTTATTTGTGTGAACAGTATATTTAAATGTGCACACACGCACACACACACACATAATTCATAAAATGTGCAGGTAACCACTTGAAAACAGACCCGTAAAGATCAAAAGCATTTTTACTTTTTTATTATTATTCACATCTTCAGGGAGTGCTGTAGACTACAGTAAACCCTCCCAATACCAGACTAATTCGTGCCTGCCCTGTTCCTTATTGGGGGCATCTTATAAGGTCATAACTATTGTACAGTACATACATAAAAATTAAACTTACATTAATTATGGGGGTCCAATATTTGCACTTCCTCCTTGCCTTGGCTTTGCTCAGGTGATGCGCCCTCCTCCTGTGCCAGGCATAGAGGCGATCAATTGGTCATTGTCATTATCGTCAAGAAGAACATGAGGCTTCCTTATTGTCCTTTTTGAAAAGCTGATTTATTTTTTGTTGTTGTTGCACAGGTCATCATTTTTCAGGCTGTATATCAAAATATTGTAGACCTGAGTTCCGTGGATGGCATACCTTTCCATAATGGCAAACAAAGAGGTACCTTTTACCAACTTCTCTTCCGTGGAAAAACTTTGGTATGGTCAGTAAGTTTCTCACAAATAAAACATTGTAATAGGGCTCTAAAATGATGCTTCACACACAACAATGTGAGATATAAAAGAAGACTGAATAGTTATGCTAAAAGGGACATGGGGAGCCCTTGGCTAACCACCGCACAACACTTTTTAGTCCAACAATCATGTGTGGTGACTACCTTCCCGAGGGGTTTAGATGGTAGGGATGCTCAGTCACAGTGTCCAGCAAACTCCTACTGACCACTTCTGTGGTCAATAGCAGACATTGTTCCCATTACTGGATCTTACCAGTTGAGTCTGCGAGTTAAACTGGATAAAACACTTCATTTATTGGGAATATCTGATATTGAGAAGTCTGTTATTGAGAGGGATTAATTCCCCAAAGATGTGAATAATTATGAAAGTGTTTGGGAAGTTAAAATTGTTTTCTGGTACTGTACACCTTGTAATTGCCAAATATGGATAACTTTATTACTACAACTTGATGAAAAATTATTACTTATTGTGGGAAAATATTTTCCTTAGTTTCATTTCAGATGTTTGGTTGGACAAGTTGGTAATGATACTATTCATATATGGTCTGTATTATGATTATCTTCATGTAGAACCAATTTGAATTGTGAAAAAATTATCTTTAAAACTCATCACTTTTATATTTATACTGTACCTATTTAGCATCAGGTCAGAAATTCATGATTTTGGTAATTGGTTGTCTTAATGACTTTTGGAACTTAATTCATTTTGCATTCCTAATTACTTGCCTCCTGTAATTTTTCAAATGTTGATTTTTTGTGTTTTGTCATATTCGATGGACTAAAGTGTGTTTACCCAAAATTCAAACTGGTCTATCTATAGGAACAATGATGCAGATAATCTTATTGCAGTTTATAAATTAATAGAACCATATAAACCTAACTAACCTAATTCTGGTTTTACATTATATTGTACAGTTTATACATGAACTTACAGGTATGTCACTGGAATGAGTTAAAACAACACTTTTTACCTGGTATTTAGTGCCAAAATATAAGAATATGGTATAATTCCCCAGAGTTGATGCTAACTTGCAGATTGTTTCAGGAAGACATTGTATAGGAGAGATCACCACTATATAATCCTTGATCGTCATGGAAAAGGTGTATATCTGGAGGTCTTTAAATGGGGAAGTCTTCAACTGGAGTTGAAAGTGCTGCAAGGTGCTGTCGTGGCATAACCTGGTATGTTTCCACACTTGAATTAGATAATACTGTAAGTACTTGTGCAGTGGATAAACTTCCAAAAGCAAGTTTGCATAATCAATTATAGATATCTGCAGCAGCATAAATGACAAAAAAAAAAATAAATGAAGAAACTACTGGGTGTTCATTACAGAAGGTATTTTGCATACAATGTACTTTACCTGGATAAGTATTTGGGATCATGGCTCAAGGTTACTATAAGATAGATACATATATATTATCTATATTGTTCTAACCCATGATCAGTGGGTTCAAACCACAGGTAGATTAAATAAAATGCAATCTATAGTAAAAATAACAAAAACTGTCCGTCATTATACTAGTGGCAGTGATGGTCCAAATTGTATTCTTAGGAGATAGATTATTTAGTACTAGAGTCAAATAACATTTCATTTGAAGCATAAGAATGTTTCCTGAATTGTCACCTCTAAACTATCTATATTTTAAGAATGTCAATGTGGACATCGTGGGCACACATTCCCGCCATCATCATATCTCTGGCAGGTCCAAGCTCTCGGTCCAACAGTATGGCTGTATCTTTGGTCCTCATGACAGTACAGTACTCAACTGCTCATCATGTGTAGTCGGTAAAAATATATTCTTTACTTTTTCTCTGATGTTCGTTTTCCTACCCTCGGATGATGTTATTCCCACCACTACATCTGTATTGTTTGACAAAAATTCATTATGAACTATCATGTTAGATCATGAGAATATTTATCTTGAATAAAACATTCTTTTTGGCACATTAGATGACATGGAAAACAAGGATGGGAAGATAGTAAAAAGGAATGAAATACCTGTGTAAATTCAAGGGCCTAGCTAGGCATATACAGTATGCACAAGTGCATACAGTATAGTTTTTCCTGGGCTCATCATGTGTGGGTCTTTGTCCCTATTTGGTACTGTCCACAGGGCCCATTTGTATGTATGTAAGAGAGATTGGGGGGGGGGGGCTCTGTGTAGGACAAGTGAAGTCTGACCTGATTCAGGTTGGGCCTGTTAGTTACCTCTCTGAGGAATTGCCTTATTTGAACACCTGGGCTGCCTAGCTCACCTCAATATCTCTCATTGCCAATAAGGGACAAGTTGGTAAGCCAGTCTTTTGTAAGGGTTTCTCCCTACCCAGTTTTTCTTAAAAAAGGTAAATTGAGATATATAGGGTGTCCCAGAAAAATGTCCCTAAAATAAATTTGCTCAGAAAACATGAACAAAATAATAAATTCTTGGGGTTGTTGTTGATGATAAACTAACTGGAGAAACCACATACTGTACTGTACAAGTCATTCACAGTAAAGTTCAATAAACACTGTGGTATCCTGTATCACACTTGTCAGTCAGTCACTCTTGTAGCTATGAAAGAAATCTATTATGATCTTGTTTACCAACACTTGATTTATTGTCACATACTATATGGGGTCTCTAGCTCCACTAAAATAAAACCCTTGGTCACTGCCCAGCAAAGTTGTAAAGTAACTCAATAAATTTACTTGAGTACTGTACTTGATTAACATTTTTGGGTATACATTTTAAAAATTACCCAAATTTTTTAGTATTTTGTAATACTTTTACTCCAATACATTTGAAAACTAATGCAAACTAATAATATATTCTTTAATTAATTCACTAAAAACCATAGTAAAAGAGTTGTGTGGGTGGAGCCATGAAGGGTATGGTGTGGGTGGAGCCGTGAAGGGTATGGTGTGGGTGGAGCCGTGAAGGATATGGTGTGGGTGGAGCCGTGAAGGATATGGTGTGGGTGGAACCGTGAAGGATATGGTGTGGGTGGAACCGTGAAGGATATGGTGTGGGTGGAGCCGTGAAGGGAATGGTGTGGGTGTAGCCGTGAAGGGTATGGTGTGGGTGGAGCTGTGAAGGGTATGGTGTGGGTGAAGCCGTGTAGGGTATGGCGTGGGTGGAGCCGTGAAGGATAATAATAATAATAATAAACGGTTTATTAATAGAGTTGCAGCCGGTGGCTGAAAATATACAGACTTACATTTGATTTAGACATAATGATATAATATGCATTGAATACATTTACAGGGCTGTACAGTACATAAATCAGGAGTTGTTTATTATTTTAACAGTAGATGGGATGGTGCTGTTCTTATATCTATCGGTGCGGTGGCGGACTGCGCGAGTTGGGTGGGGGGCTGCAGGTGGCAGGAGGTGACGATGGCGAGGGTGGTGCAGTAGTCCACGGCCAAACCTTTCCAGTGCTTGGTGGTGGAGGTCACTGAGGGATGGCATTTCCAGGGTGGAGAGAGCGTTGGTGTAGCCGGAGTATTCTGCGCCGAGCATGATTCTGCAGGCCCTTTTCTGTACCTTCTCTAACTGACGTTGTTGGGTGGAGTTGAGAGAAGATGACCAGGCTGGTGACGCATACGTTAGTTTGGGGAGAATAAAGGCATTGTAGATGGTCCTCAGCTCTGGCGTGGGTGCCCCAAGTGACCTAAGTCTTCGTAGCATGTAGAGACGGTACGAGGCTGCCTTGACTGTGTTATTTACATGGGCCTTCCAGTCAAGTTTGTTGTCTATAGTTACACCCAGGAGTTTGGCAGACTGCACCAGCTGGAGAGGATGGGCACCCACTGTGACTGCTGGGGCTTGCACTGGAGTGGTGGCGGTATTGATGTGCATGACTACGGTTTTGGTGTGGTTGATGGTGACCTTGTTCTCCGTAGTCCATGCCTGCAGCCTGTCCAGGGTGCCTTGGAGCGATGAGTAGTCTGGTGCGGTGTTGTCCACTGAAACCCCCACAGTGCAGTCATCCACGTACCTCCACCTGTGAGGAGTGTCCGATAGAGCGTCGTTGATCAGGATGAGGAAGCACAGTGGTCCCATCTTGGTCCCCTGGGGAACACCGCAGGTGAGGTGTTGGAATGTAGAGACCAAGCCCTGATACCTCACTGCTTGGCGACGTCCACTCAAGAAATCAGTGAGCCATGAGACCAGGTTGGTGGGCAGCCCTAGTGCAATAGCCTTGTTGATAACAGTACAGTATGGTGTGGGTGGAGCTGTGAAGGATATGGTGTGGGTGGAGCCGTGAAGGGTATGGTGTGAGTGGAGCCGTGAAGGATATGGTGTGGGTGGAGCCGTGAAGGATATGGTGTGGGTGGAGTCGTGTAGGGTATGGTGTGGGTGGAGCCGTGAAGGATATGGTGTGGGTGGAGCCGTGAAGGATATGGTGTGGGTGGAGTCGTGTAGGGTATGGTGTGGGTGGAGCCGTGAAGGATATGGTGTGGGTGGAGCCGTGAAGGATCAGTGTCGGGAGACACCATGCAGTTACTTACCTAGAAGTCTCGTGAGGATAAGTCGGGTCAGGTCAGGTGGCAGTGGCCATGATGGTGGACTTTCCCTTTGACCTTCTTGTGTTCATTAGCACCTTGACCACCCACCTCACCTAGCTTACCCTCTTATCCCCCCTCCCCCCATCGAATCCCTCCTCTTCTCCCCACCTTTCCTTCAGGGGCTTGGTCTTCCCATTAGACGTAGTTGTCCTTTGCATATGCCTGTACCTAAAATAAATTTAAAAGAGGCTGTGATTCTAAAAATTTTTATATAATTACATCTTAGATATAAAGCCTGTATCTATACATATATGTGAGACTGAGTGTATCTAAAATTCTGCTTAAATAACTAAGTACCACTCCCCCCTCGCCAAATGTTACGTGGTGTGATAAATTCAGCCACTCGTCAATTAGAATCGAAAAGTGACGTCACCACAGCCACACCCCAATTAGAGGGACGGTTCACAGTGAGTCTTAGTCAGACTCGGTCACTATGAAGGCAACAATCATCCACAAACTCCTCAACTGAAGGAGCTTGATGGCTACCTGGCATGCCCAGGGCATGGAATAGAGCTAAGAGCTACTAAGGTCTTTCCAGACATTATGTGATTTATCCCTCAAGCATAACACCCCACTACCTGCATCAGCAGCTTGTAAGCATCTTGGTGCCAGAAGTACGCCCTTTTACTTCTTTTTACGGATTTACGTCACTCACTCACTTTTATATAATTTTACGTCTTTTTATGAATTTTATGCCTTTTTATATATTTTCTTTTTGTTTTTATTTTTACGTTTTTTATGTATCTTTATGTCTTTTGCCATCTTTTTATGTATTTTAACATCTTTCTACATCTTTTTACTTATTTTTATTATTTCTGTATTTTGCACGTTTTTATGTCTTTTCTGCGTATTTTTATGAATGTTTATGTATTTATACATCCTTTATGTATTTTACGTATTTTTCTATATCTTAAATGCATTTTTATGTCTTTTAACAGCTTTTATGCTTATTGACTTATACATAGTGATGTACACTCGCACCAAAAAGTATCTCTGCAGGGTGAGATCGACAACTTCCGAAACGATACGTATACACTGTGATATGTCGGGAAGGTTGTTAAGTGCATCCTCTTAACCCCCCCCCCACTAGGTGTTGCCATATGGCTGACAATTAGTGTGTTTGTTTCCTCTTTTCGGATTGTTGCTTTGTGTCGACTGAATGATGAGCGAGGGTTCGGTCTCGGTGAACTTGGGTATAAAACAGAGGCAATATGAAGCAATAGAGATCTACACATGCCAGACGACATGGAAACCTCAGAGGGAACACGAGGAGCTATTATTGCCCTTCATAACGAAGGGTTTGGCGTCACAGATACTAGCCGGCGGGTTGGTGTCCACAGGAACACCGCTGCACGATGGATTCGGCGATACCTCGAAACTGGTGCTACAGACGACAGGTCTCGGAGCGGCCGTCCACGCTGCACCACCCCTCAGGACGACCAGGTTGAGTGGTTTATTTGGTAGCATAAATTAATGTGGCAATATTCACAAGTATCACAAATAATTTTGTTAACAGAGAGCTCCTCATATTTCTTACTGTCTATTTATCACTTCCCGACCTTATTTATAACGGTTTGTTTCACTTGACCAGGCCATAGCAGCTGCTTGTGATGCAGCTCAGCAGGATTACAGGGCTGCCAACATACGGCTGGAACAACTCGCCTTTCCCAATACCTATCGTCACTGGTCTCAAATTGTTCATACTACAGTATGCACCGATACTTTTTGTTGCGAGTGTACAGTATATGATGATTCACGACTACAGGTATTGGCAAACTGAATATTTGTATGTTTAGTAAGTCTCTGTTACATCACCCACAGGCCGTACAGTGACTGTAATAGTTGAAGAATGAATGTTCTACAAACATGAATAACTGAATGTACTGTTAAACTTTCAGCTGTTTCTGGAAAAAAAAAAAAAAATATATATATATATATATATATATATATATATATATATATATATATATATATATATATATATATATATATATATATATATATATATATATATATATATATATATATATACACACACACATACATACATACATACATACACATACATATATATATATATATATATATATATATATATATATATATATATATATATATATATATATATATATATATATATACATACATACATACATACATACATACATACATATATATATATATATATATATATATATATATATATATATATATATATATATATATATATATATATATATATATATATATATATATATATATATATATATATATATATATATATATATATAGTGGTCTCGGTTAATCCGTTACCGAGATTTTGGTTAACGAGTTACCTTCCATAAGATTCTTAACTTCGGTTGGTTAACTAGCAATCCCTCGATTAACGAGTTTCTTACGAGCCGACGTGAACATGTTTTCGCTTGCATTTGGCGGTCCACCAGCTGTAGTATTAGTCCGCCAATACGGTAATCGGTTCTAGGGCTTAAATTCCTTATCATTTAGGCTAATATCAAGAAGTTTATACTATTCAATAATTTTAAAAGTTTAATATTAAATTTTTTAGTCATTTTAACAATTATTGAACATAATTGAAGGTAATGAAACTAGTTTTTGGCGCGTCATCCAGCCTCTCAACACACCATACAGGCGTCAGTCTTTGTGTCTTTTCAGTGGAGGTAACATCTTGCTCGAGGCTTTCTTCAACTAAAGGCTTTTTTTCTGTGTTTGCAAGCAAATTATTGGTCATTTTGAAATTTATTTTACATATTGACAATATATAATGCAGTGCAGTGCTGATTTAAAGAAAGTAATCTTGAATTACACCAAGAGAACGAAAATTTTATGGGTGAAATGGCGCCATGGGGTGACTTCTCTTCTCCCTTCTCCTCCACCCCCATTCTAATTCCCATCATCATCATCCAGGAGCCTTCTACATACACACCTCAAAGTAAGTGTACTTTTCTACCGTTTTTGTTGAATTTAGGCAATTTTTGGTGAGCTGGAACCAATTACCCAAAAACCCATTGAAACAATGGTTTCGGTTAACGAGTTTTTCGGTTAACAAGCAACCTTCTAGAATGGATTGTGTTCATTAACCGAGAGACCACTGTGTAAATATATATATATATATAATATATATATATATATATATATATATACACATACATATACATACATACAGTGAAACCTATA